>NC_064923.1:358448828-358748828 GCF_023897955.1 Schistocerca gregaria | reverse complement strand
TTTGAACAAGCCTGAATACACCTCAGCTCAGTGAACACGTGGACGGCTTAAGTAAATGATTGATCCATGTATCCTTACCTGCTCCCATCTGGCTTATCTGTATCGCTGTACATGGTATTGCTGGGATACGTAATCTCCACGTTGTTGAAATATAATCAACTGGATATTCGTACGCTTATACGGTTCTAATAGGGACACATTACTCGTGATCACCTTGGTCAGACGTTTCCTGAAAGGTGAAATCCGTTTAGTGGCAAGTTATTACATCTACATCTACATGATTACTCTGCAGTTCACATTTAAGTGCTTGGCACAGGATTCATTGAACCACAATCACACTATCTCTCTACCATTCCAATTCCGAACACAGCGCGGGACAAACAAACACCTAAACCTTTCTGTTCGAGATCTGATTTCTCTTATTTTATTTTGATGATCATTCCTACCTATGTAGGTTGGGCTCAACAAAATATTTTCGCATTCGGAAGAGAAAGTTGGTGACTGAAATTTCGCAAATAGATCTCGCCGCGACGAAAAACGTCTTTGCTTTAATGACTTCCATCTCAACTCGCGTATCATATCTGCCACATTCTCTCCCCTATTACGTGATAATAAAAAACGAGCTGCCCTTTTTTGCACCCTTTCGATGTCCTCCATCAATCCCACCTGGTAAAGGACCTGCCCACCATACAGCAATCTTTTCCAAATTGCTTTTCAACTGATACTGGTCTTCGGATGACCTTACTAGACGGTAAATTACAACATCATCTGCGAACAACCTAAGAGAACTGCTGAGATTGTCACCCAGGTCATTTATATAGATCAGGAACAGCAGAGGTCCCAGGATGGTTCCCTGGGGAACACCTGATATCACTTCAATTTTACTCGATGATTTGCCGTCTATTACAACGAACTGCAAACTTCCTGACAGGAAATCACGAATCCAGTCGCACAACTGAGACGATACCCCATAGGTCCGCAGCTTGATTAGAAATCGCTTGTGAGGAACAGTGCCAAAAGCTTTCCGGAAATCTAGAAAAACGGAATCAACTTGAGATACCCTGTCGACAGCGGCCATTACTTCGTGCGAATAAGGAGCTAGCTGCGTTGCACAAGAACGATGTTTTCTGAAACCATGCTGATTACGTATCAATAGATCGTCCCCTTCGAGGTGATTCATAACGTTTGAATACAGTATATGCTCCAAAACCCTACTGCAAACCGACGTCAATGATATAGGTTTGGATTACTCCTACTACCCTTCTTAAACACTGGTGTGACCTGCGCAATTTTCCAATCTGTAGGTACAGATTCATCTGACGTAAATCTAGTTTTTCGGGGGGCCGGGAGGGAGGGGGGGGGGGGAGGGATTATATATGTAGTGTATGAGACACTAGTACAACACAACAAAAGTTTCACGCAATGTCGCGCCTGCACAGAAGATTGTTGGGGGAGGGGGGGGGGGTTAACCAGATCAAATAACTGTTAAATTCTTGTTTGTGTAGCAGTTGTGCAAGCTGTTCAGATATTTAAAATTAATATAAAAGTGTGTCATTTGTACTTTGCCATCGCCAACAGAAGTTTTCTAATTTTCGCTTATAGCTTTCAACTTAGTTGTTTTCGGTCCTTGGTTTCCTGCATCTCGTTGACACAGTTCTCTTCTCCACCCTTCCTTAACTTTTAGAGCGTTATCACCGAAACATCCTATGTAGAGACATATCTGTTAATTTCTTCACACTCCGATCCACCTCCTCAATGGAGGTTCAGATAGTCAAAACTATTTTGTTCACCATATGCCGTTAAATTTACTGGAAAAATTGAACTAATTTGCATCACTAGTTACTGCACTCGTGGCCATTTTCAAATGTAGATGAACGTCGATGACCTGCTTGTAATTATATTCAGCACAGTATTTGTTTTTATACGCGTCGGTCTACATCGTGGATAAAATTAATTTCGGCATCTATGAATGTAAGTGGATTTGGTGATTGGAAATGACATTTTGGAATGAGAGAAATAATATAAAATCTAGTTTCCGACGTTTCAATATTCTTTTATGCCGTTACCTTGCTTTAGTGGTGATTGTCTTCAAACTGCTTTCTAACGAAGCGTCAGTAGAGGGAGGAGATAGGGCTTTAATGCACACTCCTTTCCTGCCACTCGAGGCGAAAAATAAATTAGCTGCAAACTTCCGTTGTGTAATCAAAGCGCGGAACAGGGCAACATATAACTAAAGTGCTAAATTCCCCAGCACTGACAGCGTATGCAGCATATTGCACGAATCTTGTTTTACCAAATTCCTGATTTTGATGTTTTACATAAGTTATTCAATCGGGCAATCCCTAAAAAGACAAAGAATAGCCACTGTACGATGTACATAATGGACTTTGTATGTGGTAAGAGAATCTCACTTGTAGGTGACTGTGGTTGGAACAAATAAAGTAAGCGCCAACCTAATCTGATGTATGGTCACCCACGATGTCCATAACTTCCTACGTCTCTAGTAAGACGGCGTCACTCGTTTTTACTTATCTGTAGTCCAGGTTCTCTCCCTGCCACGCAGACACCTTTACTTTGAATAAACTTATTTTGTTTGAAAACAGAAATTGTAATGCGACTGTAGATTCTCTAATTTTGCTAGTATCATGCAAGCCTATAATTTTATGCGCGTTTTGATGCAGTATAAAAGTGCTGCCATCTACTGACGAATATAGATGTTGAAGTCGTTGTTTAACATGAGTTATGGACTTGGAAGAGCAGTTGAACGGAATGGACAGTGTCGTGAAAGAAGGATATAAGATGAACATCAACAAAAGCAAAACGAGGAAAATGGAATGCAGTCGAATTAAGTCGGGTGATGCTGAGGGAATTAGATTGGGAAATGAAACACTTTAAGTAGTAAAGGAATTTTGCTATTTTGGGAGCAAAATATCTTATAATGGTCGAAGTAGAGAAGATATAAAATGTAGACTGGCAATGCCAAGGAAAGCGTTTCTGAAGAAGAGAAATTTGTTAACATCGAGTATAGATTTAAGTGTCAGGAAGTCGTTTCTGAAAGTATTTGCATCGAAGTGAAACATGGACGATAAATAGTTTGGACAAGAAGAGAATAGAAGCTTTCGAAATGTGGTGCCAAAGAAGAATGCTGAAGATCACATAACTCATGAGGAGGTATTGAATAGAATTGGGGAGAAGAGGAATTTGCGGCACAACTTGACAAGAAAAAGGGACCGGTTGGTAGGACATGTTCTGAGACATCAAGGGATCACAACCTTAGCATTGTGGGGCAGCGTGGAGGGTAAAAATCGTAGAGGGAGACCAAGAGATGGATACACTAGGCAGATTCAGAAGGATGCAGGTTGCAGTAGGTACTGGGAGATAAAGAAGCTTGCACAGGATAGGATAGCATGGAGAGCTGCATCAAACCAGTCTCAGGACTGAACACAACAACAACAACAACAACAACAACAACAACAACAAAAACAACAATGGTTTATAAGAAAAAGGCATCTCAGCCGTCCTGTCATTTTGTACATTTATAACTTTTAGCCTTATTTATGACCATACTACTCGGAGGACACTGGAAATAGTCCGTGACACAAACGTAAAGACCGTATACAAACAAATCACACTTATCAATTGTTACATTAATTTGTATAGCTGAATTTATAACTCTTCATTTACTGTGCTTTTATTTCTCCTGTCTACATCTACATCTACATGATTACTCTTCAATTCACATTTAAGTGCCTGGCAGAGGGTTCATCTAACCACAATCACACTATCTCTCTACCATTCCACTTCCGAACAGCGCGCGGGAAATACAGACACCTAAACCTTTCTGTTCGAGATCTGATTTCTCTTATTTTATTTTGATGATCATTCCTACCTATGTTGGTTGGGCTCAACAAAATATTTTCGCATTCGGAAGAGAAAGTTGGTGACTAAAATTTCGTAAATAGATCTCGCCGCGACGAAAAACGTCTTTGCTTTAATGACGTCCATCCCAACTCGCGTATCATATGTGCCACACTCTCTCCCCTGTTACGCGATAATACAAAACGAGCTCCCCGTTTTTGCACCCTTTCGATGTCCTCCGTCAATCCCACCTGGGTGTGTAGTGTAGGCTGTCTCTTTAGTGGACTTGTTGCATCTTCTAAGTGTCTTGCCAATGAAACGCAACCTTTGGCTCGCCTTCCCCACAATAGTATATATGTAGTCTTTCCAACTGAAGTTGTTTGTAATTTTAACACCAAGGTACTTAGTTGAATTGACAGCCTTGAAAATTGTGCTATTTATCGAGTAATCGAAATCCAACGGATTTCTTTTGGAACTCATGTGCCAAAAAAGTGTCCCGATAGTGTCCGCTTGGTTTTTCTCTGAGCCTTGATTTGGCACCATAATCAGTATTTAAAATTTTTAAATAAAATTTATTTCTCTCCTACTTGGTGTCCCTGTGGTTAAGTGTCACAGTCAGGGATCTGAAGTTCTAGGCTTCGATCCTACATCACTCCTTAGGATTTGCTTATTACTTCTATTCAGCACCGCCAGTGCTTGTAAATGTGAAAAACGCCGTGTTGCACCGACGATTAGTCACATTGAACTGTAGGCCGCCACTGTAACTGGGTGCTGAAGACACTTCTGACATCGCAGGAACGCTAATGCGTACCAGCCCCAGGAGGACCGTTCCTAGTAAAGCACTGTGGTGTTGAAACATGTTTTCGGGCTGAGAGCAGCTTGCGTTTTTTATCTTTGCATTTGATAGTAAGCAGCTATTTTTTTTTTGTGAAATGAACGATCTTTAAAATAATCATGGTTGGGAAAATGTTCTAGTGGTGCTTTGGCAGAATAATATCAGTTACAGTCTTAAGAAATATTCGGAAAACACACACTCCTTTTAGTTTCGTGGTTACGATGTAGTGTTTACTTTCTTGTTTTTCATTGAGCAAATATGTCTCTGCTGCCGACTCATTCATATTTGCCATTATATTCGTTCTTTCTTGTTGTGATAAGAATTGCAGCGAGGCGGTGCAATCTAGGAGCGCTCATATTTGTATTCGATTTTACACTTTATAGTAGTGAGATGATAAAAATTTGGTGCTACCTATATCGTTTCAAGCACAACCCTTTTAAAATCAGGGGTAGACGATTTTATTAAAGCGGCAAGCGATACGGAAGGTGACAACCTGATCAAAGATTCTGTACGAAGTCGTAAGACAATGACAAATTATTTACATTGTTCACGAATGTGATTAAGCGGGCGCGTGTCTGTTGCTCTCTGAACATTTTCATGAAACCATAAAGTACTGAATGGTTAAAAAGATCGACTGTGACTGAAATCGGTAATACATCTAGAGAAGATTACTGTATAAGGGGCGATCACAAAGTTTCCATTCGAAGACTGTACAGTCCAGAATCGGTATGTCAATCAGGCAGAATCGCCGTGAGCATTGAGGCAATCACCAGGCTGAAGATACTCGTTTGGTAAAACACCGTGTCCTGCTGCGTGAAGAAGTCCGTAACTGCCCGCTACACATCCTCGTCTTATAATAATCGTCGAGCCCTCAAGGCCCGTTTGAAAGTACGAAGTAGAGATAGGTCGTTCGGACAACTAACGGGCCCAAAGGAACGGTTCATCAATATGAACGGAACGAGCGATGAACGAATTCTAAGGAACATTATTTCATAGTTCATTTCTGTCGCGGCTTTCGAATTACTGTTCCCGGGAACGGGAAACGGTCGGTCTCTTTCCCGCAACGACACGTCCGCTGGTTTCGTTCTAGCCTCGGTCCCGTTCCAATCTGTCTCGGTCTCGTTCGGCCGGACTCATCCTTCTTCGCGTGGCCATTCGTCACAGTTCCACTGCCGACTGCTCATAGTTCAGTACAGAGTTGTTCGTTCGTTCGTTCGCTACGCACACCCAATCTAGATCTGCTTCAAACCTTTTTTGAACTGCTAACTTCTGGTTCCTTTCGTATTCTATTCAGCGTCCATGACCGGTAATTAAACTGTATTTTATAATTATGTAAATTACTTAAAATGGGGTTGTATGTAATACATATTTTCAGGTAACAAACGGCATATCTGCTTACTTCACCGTTTCGATAAACAGCAGAAGAATTACTTGTAAAAAGGGGAATGTTTTTTGTTATTACACATGCAACGGAAGTCGGCACGGCACACACAAGTGGCTATTTTCCGCCTTTTGTTGATCCAAGGTAAAAGAGCATGTTCATTGTTATGGAAGGCAGACCGACTTACAACCGAATGAAGTCTGCGTTCCATAATCGAGTGTCCGGTGTCACATTTTGTAAAGTGAATATGATAACTTCTACAATATTATTTCAGAGACACAGGGTGGCGCTCGAAAAATCGGCCCTGAGTACTAGACTGCTCATTGCCGCCCACCAATCGTCATCTGTTCTTCGAAGTTGTTGTTTGCATTACCTTGTTTCTTATTTCTTCACTGCCTAATTATTACATTATTACATGTATATCTATTCTGCTCGTAGCGGTAAACAAATCCTGCATAACTGGCGAGCAGTCTGTACTCGGGGCCGGTTTCTCGTGCGCCACCTCACATTATTTCATTGCGATCAGCCACATGACCGTATAGTTGGCTAAACGAGAGGTTTTGCTGAATCACGAAAATTACAAGTGTGTGAGAATTCTGATACGAATAAAAACTCAGTACTCCAGGGCGGAGGCAAGAGCCCCTCTTGGAGCCTTCCATCTTCAGTCACCTATGCCAATATTTTTCATAAGAACCGTACACCAAGCAGAAATGAAAGGTGAACTAAAAATGGAGGCTTCCCCCCCAAAAAAAGAGCGATCACCAGTGAAATAATTCCCAAGAATGAACGAGTTTACCCATGTCTAGTCCGAAGGCGTGATAATCGCATAGGGATAGATCACGACTACAGGGCGGATATCGAGTATCTCCCATTTGAGTTGGCGTTACTTCTGCGAACATTTACGATATGACAACATGCATTATCATGAAGTAGCAGCACCATTCCACATGATGGGTTTCGACACCGATGGTGCTCCACAAACAGTCTTCATTTTCCGATTGATATCTACCGGTGTTGTCCTTCGGCAGCCAAGAAAAGAATCATTGCGCGTTGGTCCTGATTGGACGCATGCGGTAATAACGTCGCTATGGTTAACGTTCCCCCTTTAACGCACGCACAGCGGAAAGGTACGAATGCCACGTAATTCCTTGACCGTATGTCGGTGTTTATACAGGGTGTTTTGCAACTATTGTTACACACTCCTAGAGGTTTTAGAGGGGAATTAGTAAATCAAGTTTTACATACAAATCCATGATCAGAAACGTCACCCAACGACGGTACTCAGCTTCAAAGTTATAGGCGCGGGCACCTGTAACTGTTCGTATACAAAAGGCGATCGGTAGTGCTGGTACAAATTTTCAAGGATGATAGAGACGGGTAAATGTACTAATTTGAGGTAAGGTTCCCTATAACAGGAAGGAACGAGTCGAAAACTATATGCGAAAACCGTTCTGGTAACTCTGACAAAATGGTTCAAATGGCTCTGAGAACTTTGGGACTTAACATCTGAGTTCATCAGTCCCCTAGAACTTAGAACTACTTAAACCTAACTAACCTGAGGATGTCACACACATCCATGCCCGAGGCAGGATTCGAACCTGGGACCGTAGTGGTCACGCGGTTCCAGACTGAGGCGCCTAGAACCGATATGCCACTGCGGCCGGCCGGTAACTCTGACAGTGGAATACATATACCGGTAATGTTGTTGCTAAGAATGTAGGGTATGCAACTTTCAGAGGTGGTAGTATGGACCAAAACAAAAAAATGTGTAGTAAGCTTGGGCACTAAAATGCACGCCTTAAAAGAATTGAATACTTGTTCAGTAAACGAGTCGTGTTTCTCATTAGCGATGATGAACAAGTGCTGATAACTCCTCAGATACGCATTTTAGAGCTCATGTTCAGTAGACATTTTTTCTTGACTGGGTCTATACTGCCACCTCTGAAAGTTGGGTACCCTACATTCCTAGCAACAAGACTACTGGTACATGTATTCCACCGTCAGAGGTTTTCGCTTGTAACTTCTCTCTCGTTCGTTTCCAGCACAGGGACCCTTACCTCAAATTGATACGTTCATCCGTATTCATCACCCTTGAAAGTTCGTAATATCATTACTGAAGCACCCTGTATGTACACAGAGCCTGGATTCATCCGAAAAAATGACGTTTTGCCATTCGTGCACCCAGGTTCATCGTTGAGTATACCGTCGCAGGCACTCCTGTCTGTGATGCAGCGTCAAGGGTAACCGCAGCCATTGTCACCGAGCTGATAGTCCATGCTGCTGCAAACGTCGTCGAACTCTTCTTGCAGATTGTTGTTGTCTTGCAAACGTCCTCATCTGTTGACTCTGGGATCGAGACGGGGCTGCACGAACCGTTACAGCCATGCGGATAAGTTGTCTGACATCTCGACTGCTAGTGATACGAGGCCGTTGGGACCCAGCACGGCGTTCCGTATTACCCTCCTGAACCCACCGATTCCATATTGTGCTAACTGTCATTGGATCTCGACCAACGCGAGCAAGCAATGTCGCGATACGATAAACTGCAGTCGCGATAGGATACAGTCCGACCTTTAACAAAGTCGTAAACGTGATGGTACGCATTTCTCGTCCTTACACGAGGCATTACAACAACGTTTCACGCGGCAACGCCGATCAACTGCTTTTTGTGTATGAGAAATCGGTTGGAAACTTCCGTCATGTCAGCACGTTGTAGGTGTCGCCACCAGCGCCAACCTTGAGTGAATGCTCTGAAAAGCTAATCATTTGCATATCACTGCATCCTCTTCCTGTCGGTTAAATTTCGCGTCTGTAGCACGTCATCTTCGTGGTGTAGCTGTTTTAATGGCCAATAGTGTATATACAGGGTGTTTCAAAAATGACCGGTATATTTGAGACGGCAATAAAAACTAATCCAGCAGCGATAGAAACACACCGTTTGTTGCAATATGCTTGGGACAACAGTACATTTTCAGGCGGACAAACTTTCGAAATCACAGTAGTTACAATTTTCAACAACAGATGGCGCTGCAAGTGATGTGAAAGATATAGAAGACAACGCAGTCTGTGGGTGCGCCATTCTGTACGTCGTCTTTCTGCTGTAAGCGTGTGCCGTTCACAACGTGCAAGTGTGCTGTGGACAACATGGTTTATTCCTTAGAACAGAGGATTTTTCTGGTGTTGTAATTCCACCGCCTAGAACACAGTGTTGTTGCAACAAGACGAGGTTTTTTAACGGAAGTTTAATGTAACCAAAGGACCGAAAAGCGATACAATAAAGGATCTGTTTGAAAAATTTCAACGGACTGGGAACGTGACGGATGAACATGCTGGAAAGGTAGGGCGACCGCGTACGGCAACCACAGAGGGCTACGCGCAGCTAGTGCAGCAGGTGATCCAACAGCGGCCTCGGGTTTCCGTTCGCCGTGTTGCAGCTGCGGTCCAAATGACGCCAACGTCCACGTATCGTCTCATGCGCCAGAGTTTACACCTCTATCCATACAAAATTCAAACGCGGCAACCCCTCAGCGCCGCTACCATTGCTGCACGAGAGACATTCGCTAACGATATAGTGCACAGGATTGATGACGGCGATATGCATGTGGGCAGCATTTGGTTTACTGACGAAGCTTATTTTTACCTGGACGGCTTCGTCAATAAACAGAACTGGCGTATATGGGGAACCGAAATGCCCCATGTTGCAGTCCCATCGTCCGTGCATCCTCAGAAAGTACTGGTCTGGGCCGCCATTTCTTCCAAAGGAATCACTGGCCCATTTTTCAGATCCGAAACGATTACTGCAGCACGCTATCTGGACATTCTTCGTGAATTTGTGGCGGTACAAACTGCCTTAGAGGACACTGCGAACATCTCGTGGTTTATGCAAGATGGTGCCCGGCCACATCGCACGGCCGACGTCTTTAGTTTCCTGAATGAATATTTCGATGATCGTGTGATTGCTTTGGGCTATCCGAAACATACAGGAGGCGGCGTGGATTGGCCTCCCTATTCGCCAGACATGAGCCCCTGTGACTTCTTTCTGTGGGGACACTTGAAAGACCAGGTGTACCGCCAGAATCCAGAAACAATTGAACAGCTGAAGCAGTACATCTGATCTGCATGTGAAGCCATTTCGCCAGACACGGTGTCTAAGGTTTCGGGTAATTTCATTCAGAGACTACGCCATATTATTGCTACGCATGGTGGATATGTGTAAAATATCGTACTATAGAGTTTCCCTGACCGCAGCGCCATCTGTTGTTGACAATTGTAACTACTGTAATTTCGAAAGTTTGTCTGCCTGAAAATGTACTGTTGTCCCAAGCATATTGCAACAAACGGTGTATTTCTATCGCTGCTCGTTTAGTTTGTATTGCCGTTTCAAATATACCGGTCATTTTTGAAACACCCTGTACATTTACAGGCGGCGGAGCCTATAGCTTTGACGCTCTGTAGCATCGTTGGATGACGTTTGCGGACATGGGTTCCTATGTAAAACTGGATCTACTAAGTCCCCTCTACAAACGTGTAAACATGAATTCCGAAACACTCAATATAATGGAGTATCACAACGTTGCATATACGTTGCAGCAGCTTCTTCAAACGGTAACTTTTTGATCGCCCATTATAACTCATTCTACAACAAACTGAACGGAGTTTGCCGAACAAAGCGTTAGGACATGAGTGGCGAACTAACCTGAGAGCCGAGCCAATGGATGGAGGCGTTCGCACAGCGCCGCTTCGTCGCACACCTCGCGCCGCGCTGGCTGACAACCGGTCGCTAGCCAGCGTGCAACTCTCTGTGGCGGCGTCGGCGGCTGAGGGCAGTGAAAGTGGGGTCGCTCCAGGCCGCGAGCCGACCCGGCCGCGAATTCGTAAGACCCGGGCGATCGACAACATGCGCTTGCCGGGCAGCCGTGCTGTCACTGGATAGGATAAACCGAGTTTTTCGTATAGCTTCAATGTAGGTTAACTGAAATTGCAACACCTGGAAGGACCGGCGTCGCCAGCCTACAGACGTCTTTCAGACCTGCTGTTTTCTGTTACCGCCTTCCTTCCCTTATGAGCAGGGGTCCCCAGTAGCGAGATCGACAGTTTGAAACCATGTATGCGGTGACGTAGATTAGGGTCCCAGGTAACACACCTCGCAGCCATTCACACTGGCGGGACCTCCTTTGTAGTAATCAACGAAAAAAAAAAAATCGGAATTTTGCGTGGAGTAATGTTACACAGTTGGTTGTGTAGCATAATGGGTAAGGTACACTCCTCACAGGCAAAAGATTGTGGGTTCAGTGTTGTTCAAATGGCTCCGAGCACTATGAGACTTAACATCTGAGGTCATCAGTCCCCTAGACTTATAAGTACTTAAACCTAACTAACCTAAGGACATCACACACATCCATGCTCGAGGCAGGATTGGAACCTGTGAACCTAGAACCGCTCGGCCATCGAATATTGTTACGTGCTTCAGAAATTATTTTCTGATTCTTTATCGAAATGGCTTTGATGATCATTTTTATTCAGTTAATAGCTTTAAATGCAATGTTTAAATTCTATTCCATTGTTACATCATATCAATCGTAACTTGAACTTTTTCAATTGCTCTCATTTTTTCTTATTATTATTCTTTTGCCACTAGGAATTTTTGTGCGTTCGCTTTGAATTATTTTTATTTATCTACAACAGTATATAAACACTTAAAATGCTGGTCTATAGATTAAAAAAACAAAAAAACAAAATTACCCATGTATATTATCTGTGCAGCCGGCCGGGTGGCCGAGCGGTTCTAGGCGCTACAGTCTGGAACCGCGCGACCGCTACGGTCGCAGGTTCTAATCCCGCCTCGGGCATGGATATGTGTGATGTCCTTCAGTTAGTTAGGTTTAAGTACTTATAAGTCTAAGGGACTGATGACCTCAGATGTTAAGTCCCATAGTGCTCAGTGCCATTCGAACCATTTTTTCTGTGCAATGGTGTCAAAAACGTATTCTTCGTAACAAACTGTTTATTTTTTTGCATGGTAATCATTATACACACATTTAAAACGCAAATTCTTACTTCGCAATGGGAAAATAACACAGATGAATATTCAAATGAAAGAAGGCATTATAAGTAAAACAAAATTCAAGCAAAATGACGAATGGACATAATGAATGGGTTAACATGGACAAAAATGTAGGATGATAAAATGTAAGAATTAAATCGAAATTAATACATTGTTGTTGTTGTTGTGGCCTTCAGTCCCGAGACTGGTTTGATGCAGCTGTCCAGGCTACTCTATCCTGTGCAAGCTTCTTCATCTCCTAGTACCTACTGCAACCCACATCCTTCTGAATCTGCTTGGTCTCCCTCTACGACTTTTATCCTCCGCGCTGCCCTCCAATGCTAAATTTGTTATCCCTTGATGCCTCAGAACATGTCCTACCAACCGGTCCCTTTTTCTAGTCAAGTTGTGCCACAAACTCCTCCCCAATTATATTCAATACCTCCTCATTAGTTATGTGATCTACCAATCTAATCTTCAGCATTCTTCTGTAGCATCACATTTCGAAAGCTTCTATTCTCTTCTTGTCCAAACTACACTCCTGGAAATGGAAAAAAGAACACATTGACACCGGTGTGTCAGACCCACCATACTTGCTCCGGACACTGGTTTACAGTAAAAGCAGCTGGTGGCGAAACATGCATCATTTTTCACATTAATCAAAAGTATATTCTATGTTTTGGTAATCAAGTGCTGAAGCAATTATTACAATTTAAGTGATCTCATTAAATCTAATTATGGTCGTACATAGCTACTAATTAGTGTTCGATGGGTGGGAACGCTCATATAGTACGCTGTATTGTTCTGCAGGACGTGTGAACTCTGAACAGAGAAACAGGCAATTACACCTGTTACTTGGCGTCTCACAATAAAAGAAACTGAAGTACAGTATCAAACGCCTCCGTATAAAGATGATTTGAATAGCGTTTCTGGAGAGTCTGGTCAGCAAGTTGATGTCATTACTTGTAGTTATAAAGCATTCTAAAGGTTGTAAATAAACAAATGGTCTCATTTGAAACTGAAATAATTAAGAACATATAGTTACTTGCCGACGACATCTTGTGATATAACAACAAACAGGTTTAGATTACAGATAAGTAGCCCACTTAGAATATCGTAAGTATGAACTTATGCAGTACCACACTATTCTTCTTTGATGAGATATTAACTGTTATTAAAAAACTTAATTGTTCCATCGAGAACAACAATAGCTACTTCCATATCTCGATACTTAAAAATTTTCGGGTATTAATCTTACGACAAAACGCGCACCTGTTTGCATGCTATCATTTGCAAAAAGAACTCGTTTCGATATCGTGAACCATTTATGAAATACACTCCTGGAAATGGAAAAAAGAACACATTGACACCGGTGTGTCTGACCCACCATACTTGCTCCGGACACTGCGAGAGGGCTGTACAAGCAATGATCACACGCACGGCACAGCGGACACACCAGGAACTGCGGTGTTGGCCGTCGAATGGCGCTAGCTGCGCAGCATTTGTGCACCGCCGCCGTCAGTGTCAGCCAGTTTGCCGTGGCATACTGAGCTCCATCGCAGTCTTTAACACTGGTAGCATGCCGCGACAGCGTGGACGTGAACTGTATGTGCAGTTGACGGACTTTGAGCGAGGACGTATAGTGGGCATGCGGGAGGCCGGGTGGACGTACCGCCGAATTGCTCAACACGTGGGGCGTGAGGTCTCCACAGTACATCGATGTTGTCGCCAGTGATCGGCGGAAGGTGCACGTGCCCCTCGACCTGGGACCGGACCGCAGCGACGCACGGATGCACGCCAAGACCGTAGGATCCTACGCAGTGCCGTAGAGGACCGCACCGCCACTTCCCAGCAAATTAGGGACACTGTTGCTCCTGGGGTATCGGCGAGGACCATTCGCAACCGTCTCCATGAAGCTGGGCTACGGTCCTGCACACCATTAGGCCGTCTTCCGCTCACGCCCCAACATCGTGCAGCCCTCCTCCAAGTGGTGTCGCGACAGGCGTGAATGGAGGGACGAATGGAGACGTGTCGTCTTCAGCGATGAGAGTCGCTTCTGCCTTGGTGCCAATGATGGTCGTATGCGTGTTTGGCGCCGTGCAGGTGAGCGCCACAATCAGGACTGCATACGACCGAGGCACACAGGGCCAACACCCGGCATCATGGTGTGGGGAGCGATCTCCTACACTGGCCGTACACCTCTGGTGATCGTCGAGGGGACACTGAATAGTGCACGGTACATCCAAACCGTCATCGAACCCATCGTTCTACCATTCCTAGACCGGCAAGGGAACTTGCTGTTCCAACAGGACAATGCACGTCCGCATGTATCCCGTCCCACCCAACGTGCTCTAGAAGGTGTAAGTCAACTACCCTGGCCAGCAAGATCTCCGGATCTGTCCCTCATTGAGCATGTTTGGGACTGGATGAAGCGTCGTCTCACGCGGTCTGCACGTCCAGCACGAACGCTGGTCCAACTGAGGCGCCAGGTGGAAATGGCCTGGCAATCCGTTCCACAGGACTACATCCAGCATCTCTACGATCGTCTCCATGGGAGAATAGCAGCCTGCATTGCTGCGAAAGGTGGATATACACTTTACTAGTGCCGACATTGTGCATGCTCTGTTGCCTGTGTCTATGTGCCTATGGTTCTGTCAGTGTGATCATGTGATGTATCTGACCCCAGGAATCTGTCAATAAAGTTTCCCCTTCCTGGGACAATGAATTCACGGTGTTCTTATTTCAATTTCCAGGAGTGTATGACTGTTGTTGTGACCACATGATTAACCTCACGCATGAACTGGCGTCAGTACACTGTGTTCTCCTCTCTTGTAGGTATAAAAACCGATGCCTTCGAGAAAAAAGATAGATCTCAATCTGCTCTCTGCTTTAAATACAATTTCGATATGCTGCTTCCTGGCAGATTAAAACTATCTGTGCCAGAGCAACATTCGAACTCCGGACCTTGGCCTTTCATAGGCAGGTGCTTGTGAAAGGCAAAGGTCCCGAGTTCGAGTCTCAGTCCGGCACACAGTTTTAATCTGTCGGGAAGTTTCATATCAGTGCACGCTCCGCTGCATAATGAAAATCTCATTCTGACAATTTCGATATGTTAGCAACATTTCATATGCAGCAATATATGCCGTAAAATGAATAATGTGAAAACTATACGCAGTGCGTCCTCACCTCTGCAAACTCTTAAAACTTCGTGGAATGATTTACTTCATTTGATATGCACGGTAACTGTGATGAATAATGAAAAAAAAAACAATCAAATAGTTTTGTCAGTATCGGATGATAAGTAAGCGACTGGCACGTAGCGATTCTTAGGACTGGTTTTCGACACCCAATTGACTTGGCTACCTCACCTTCGTCAGCTTAAGCGGAAGTGCTGGCAGCACATCAATGCCCTCCGCTGCCTGAGCATCACCAACTGGGGTGCAGATCGCTCTACGCTGCCGCAGCTCTACAGAGCCCTTGTTCAATCCCGCCTTGACTAGGGGAATCTGGTTTACGGATCGGCGACGCCCTCAGCGTGGAGTTTACTCGACCCAGTGTACCACTGTGGCGTTCGCCTAGCGACGGGAGCTTTTAAACGAGTCCGGTGTCCAGTGTCCTGATGGAGGCCGGAGTCCCTCCATTGAAGCTTAGGCGTGCATAACTGCTCGCCAATTACGTTGCACACGTTCGTAATTCTGTGCATCCGAATTACTATCTCCTTTTCCCGACCATGTCGGTTCATCTTCCGCATCGGCGGCCCAGGTCAGGGCTTACGATTGCGGTTCGCGTCCGGTCCCTTCTGTCTGGAGTCATTCCCGTTAGCACCTCTCCTCGAGGTCCATTCAGTACACCTCCATGGTGGCAACCTAGGCTGCAGATTCTTCTGGAACTTTCGCATGGCCCTAAAGACTCCGTTAACCCTGCGGCTCTCCGCTATCACTTCCTCTCGATTCTCGACCTTTACCAGGGTCATGAAATGGTTTACACCGACGTCTCGATGGCTGATGGTCACTTAGGCTTAGCGTACGTTCATGGAGGACGTATTGAACAGCACTCCTTGCCAGATGGCTGCAGTGTTTTCACTGCAGATCTGGCGGCTATTTCTCGTGCTCTTGAGCTCATCCGCTCATGCTCTGGCGACTCGTTTCTTCTCTGTACTGACTCCTTGAGCAGCCTACAAGCTATCGACGAGTGCTACCTCCGCCATTCTTTGGTAGCGACCATCCAGGAAACCATGTATGCCCTGGAACGGTCCAGTCGTTCCGTGGTGTTTGTGTGGACCTCAGGCCACGTCGGCATCCCAGGCAACAAACTTGCCGACAGGCTGGCCAAACAGGCTACGCGGAAACCGCTTCTGGAGATGGGCATCTCCGAAACTGACCTGCGTTCTGTCTTACGCCGCAGGGTTTTTCGGCTTTGGGAGACGGAATGGCATAACAGTACGCACAACAAACTGCGTGTCATTAAGGAGACTACGAATGTCTGGAAGTCTTCCATGCGGTCCTCTCTCAGGAATCAGTTGTCCTCTGCCAGCTCCGCATCGGCCATACGCGGCTGACCCATGGTTACCTCCTCCCTCGCGAAGACCCACCTCGGTGTCGCTGTGGCTCAGTGGCTCACAAATGACGGTCGTCCACCTCTTGCAGGACTGCCCAGTCTTAGTCGCTCTTCGGCGGACTTTTAACTTTCTCTGTACCCTACCTTCGGTGTTGGGCGACAGTGCCTCGACAGCAGCTTCAGTTTTACGTTTTATTCGTGAGGGTCGTTTTATCATTTGCTCTGCGTCCTCCACCCTAGTGCTTTTAGGGTGGCTGGCTTCACCTTTTTTTTCTCATGGCCTTGGTAATGTGCTCTCTTGTTTTGATCTCTTCCACATGTTTCTTGCGTTTCTCTGTGGTTTTCTTGTCTGATTTTGTCCATTTTAGTGTTTGTTGCCCTTCTGTCATTCATGTGGTTTTCTCCTTTCTTCCAGCTGTGTTTTATATGTCTCGATTATTTTACTCCCACCCGTGTGGAATTATTTTAATACGAACGAGGGAATGATGACCTAGCAGTCTAGTCACACCCCCCCCCCTCTTTTAAACCAACCAACCACAAACAGCTTACCGCCACTGGACACAAGTGCCTTTTGGAGAAGAGTTGAGGTACCGAGCAACACATAGAGCAGAGCTGTGACTCACCTGCAACAAAAGAAAAAAGTATTTTAATAGAAGTGTCTGATCAGACACATCCACACACACACATTCGTCGTCTCACATGAGCCTACGATTTGATGTGATGGTGTTGGGGGCTACTTAGTACACAAGGCGATCACCTCTGGTTCGCTTAGCTCCTAATCTGAACAGCAGGTATTACATTTTTGACCGATTAACGGTGGTGGCTGTACCCTTTTTTCGAAGTCACCGTGACGCATTTTTCATCAAACTGACGTAGTACTGCATGTTGCCCGAGAGCAGTGATGTGATCATCATCCAGTTGAAGCGTAACTAACGGCCGTTGTTTGTATATGAGCGGAAAATGCAATGTGGAAAGAAATTTTTCCGTTTGGGGCGCTGTGACCAGTGGACATGAAGAAGGTTTCTGCCTTGGTCTTACAGTCACAAATTCTACAGGTTATTAAAAGAGCTGTGTTTCCCTAATTATTTCAGTGTGTCTGTTCAAAGTTAGTGGAATGCTATCTCGTTTTATGGGATGTAAACGCTTGTCTTCATTGGGATTTCAAGTTATTTCAGTGGCAGAATTACGACAGCAGTATTAAGAGCGGACTGTATGCAGATCGTCATTGCCCAGAGATAAAAAAGAAAGCACCGATACTTTGTAAGATTGGTATCGATATGTGCTGAGATACTTATTTGTCTTTGGTGGGAGATTTTTCCAGAATTAGTTCAGTAACAGAAAAAACAAGAAAACTGATAGTATAGCTGTGCTGTATGACATTTTGCAAAAATGGTACGAAAGACAAAGAAGAATTAGAGTTTAACATTTCGTCATCAACTAAGTTATCAGAGTGGTCATGGGCAAAATTGGGTAAGATGGGGGAAATCTGGACTTTGGAATTCCCTAAGAAATCAGTATGACATTTCCCTGAATAGGGTAACCACGGATAATCTATATTAGCATAAGTAAATGAGCAATTGTACCCTATTACTGACGATTACGACTGGCGCTGAAGGTGATGTCGCTGAATCAGGATCGAAACTTTCACACCTCTTGATGACGCACAAACTCTCAAGCTTCAAACTGTAAATGTACTCGTGCGGGTGATAGTTCTTCTGAAGTAATTTATCGAGCTTATTCTGGCCAACTGAGATGCTGCTGTGGTTAGTACACTGGACTCGCATTGGGAAGACGAAGGTTCAAATCCGCGTTCGAGCATTCAGCTTTAGGTTTTCCGCGATTTTTCTAAATCGCTCTAGGGAGATGCTGGGATGGCTCCTTTTCAACAGCACGTCGATATTTCTTCCCCATCCTTGGCATAATCCGAGCCTGTGCTCCACCTCTGCTGGCTTCAGTGTCAACGGGAGGTTAAATGTTAACCTTCCTCCCTTCCTCAGAGTTTATTCTCTAACGTTCCACGAATGATCTACTGATTTCTTCGGTTAAGGCCACATTTCATATCTCACATAAAGCTAACAGAAACAATTATAGACGTTGGAGGAATTGAAAATGCACTTTCTATGCCTAAATACAATTCACAGCTCGAAGGTGAATGTATTAACCACCTAATGACTAACATCACTGGTGCACTCTCCTTTGTCAGTGACTATACATGATGGAAAATTACGTATTCTTGCAGTTTTCCCCAGTTACGAATTCATAACGTAGTATGCACCTTTTCTACATACATTTTGTTACAACTGGATTGCAAAAGATCTGAATGATGCGACCTACATAACTGTCTTCGCGATCACAGGACGTGACAACTTTAGATTTATTTGTGCAATGCTTTGTTAGAGGAAAACTGTGGAGTACGATGGGCGTTCAGCAAGTATTGCAACACTTTTTTCTCGGCAGTTTCGGTTGCAAAAATGCAGACTTTGTTGTGGGGCATCGTGGACTGTCCCCGCTTCAGCCCCTATAATTTCTTTAAGTTCATATGGATGGCGGCGCTATACGTATCCTTCAAATGACGTCTGTAACGCATGTGCATTCCAAACAGGGAGCTGTCATTGAGTCTATTTTGGTGGAAAACAAGAGTATTGTAAATATTCGCAGGTGCTTGCTGAATATCTACGTATAACTGGCAGTTCGTTGGACCAACATTTCCGATATGTCGCATTTCAGCAGGCTGCATACAGCTGTGACTCTTGCAATTTTGGAACGTGCGGACACTCTCATTGGAGATGATCGACGGACCACAAAGTAAGAACTCGCTGCTTAGAATAATGGTACAAATGGCTCTGAGCACTATGGGACTTAGCTTCTGAGGTCATCGGTCCCCTAGAACTTAGAATTACTTAAACCTAACTAACCTAAGGACATCACACACATCCATGCCCGAGGCAGGATTCGAACCTGGGACCGTAGCGGTCGCGCGTTTCCAGTCTGTAGCGCCTAGAACCGCTCGGCCACCTCGGCCACCTCGGCCGGCCTCGCTGCTTAACCTCACGCTTCTCTGTTGGTAGTGCCGACCCACTCGTCCACCAGTTGGGGTAATCAAAGGTGTGTATCCGCTGGATTCCTAGCCGGCTAACAAAAGGCATAAAAGGCAACGAAGAACCGTCTCTCCATAACTCGTTGCGCGTTACGAGCTTGATCGTGACAATTTTTTCTGTCGGCCATCGTCACAGGCTATGAAACATGGGTTCATCACTTCGATACGGAAAAAAACGGCAATTCATGGAGTGGTGCCACACCACCTCCCCTCCGAAGAAAAATCTTAAAGCCGCACCCTCAGCCGGTGAAGTCACGGCGAGGGTATGGGGTTATTCTGTATGACGTCCTCCCTCACGGTGCAGTGATCAAATCAAGTGTTTTGTGCTATCGTCGGGGAACTGAATAAAGTTCTTCAGCGTGTTCGTCGCCACAAAAATGCAAACGAACTTCTCCGTTACAACGCAAGGCCTCAAACAAGTCTGCGCCCACGAGAGAAGCTCATACACTACTGGCTATTAAAATTGCCACGCCAAGAAGAAATGCAGATAATAAACGGGTATTCACTGGACGAATATATTATACTAGAACTGACATGTAATTATGTTTTCACACAATTTGGGTGCATAGATACTGAGAAATCAGTACCCAGAACAACCACCTCTGGCAGTAATAACGGCCTTGATACGCCTCAGCATTGAGTCAAACAGAGCTTGGATGACGTGTACAGGTACAGCTGCCCATGCAGCTTCTACACGATACCACAGTTCATCAAGAGTAGTGACTGGCGTATTGTGACGAGCCAGTTGCTCGGCCACCATTGACCAGACGTTTTCAACTGGTGATAGATCTGGAGACTGTGCTGGCCAGGGCAGCAGTCGAACATTTTCTGTATCCAGAAAGGCCCGTACAGGACCTGCAACATGCGGTCGTTCATTATCCGGCTGTAATGTAGGGTTTCTCCGGGATCGAATCAAGGGTAGAGCCACGGGTCGTAACACATCTGAAATGTAGCGTCCACTGTTCAAAGTGCCGTCAATGCAAACAAGAGGTGACACAGACGTGTAGCCAATGGCACCCCTTACCACCATGCCGGGTGATACGTCAGTGTGGCGATGACGAATACACTCTTCCAATGTGCGTTCACCGCGATGTCGCCAAACACGGTTGCGACCATCATGATGCTGTAAACAGAACCTGGATTCATCCGAAAAAAATGACGTTTTGCCATTCGTGCACCCAGGTTCGTCGTTGAATAAGCCTTCGCAGGCGGTGCTGTGTGTGATGCAGCGTCAAGGGTAACCGCAACCGTGGTCTCCGAGCTGATCGTCCATGCTGCTGCAAACGTCGTCGAACTCTTCTTGCAGATTGTTGTTGTCTTGCAAACGTCCTCATCTGTTGACTCGGGGATCGAGACGTGGCTGCACAATCCGTTACAACCGTGTGGATAAGATTCCTGTCATCTCGACTGCTTGTGATACGAGACCGTTGGGATTCAGGACGGCGTTCCATATTACCCTCCTGAACCCTACCGATTCCATATTCTGCTAACAGTCTCGACCAACGCGAGCAAGCAATGTCGCGATACGATAAACCGCAATCGCGATAGGCTACAATCCGACCTTTATCAAAGTCGGAAACTTTATGGTACGCATTTGTCTCCTTACACGATGCATCTGAACAACGTTTCACCAGGCAACGCCGGTCAACTGCTGTTTGTGTGTGAGAAATCGTTTGGAAACTTTCCTCATGTCAGCACGTTGTAGGCGTCGCCACCGGCGCCAACCTTGTGTGAATGCTCTGAAAAGCTAATCATTTGCATATCACAGAATCTTCTTCCTGTCTGTTATATTTCGCGTCTGTAGCACGTCATCTTCGTGGTGTAACAATTTTAATGGCCATTAGTGTAAAACGTCGTCGGACCGTTCGTCCTTACTCACCGTACGGTCCTAATCTCGCTCGTTCTGACTTCCATCTGTTTCGCCCAATGAAGGGTGCACTCCGCGGAAAGCAGTAAGTGGCTGATGGGGAGGTTACTGATACAGCAAGACGTTGGCTCCGACGTCGACAAGTGGTGTGGCACCGTGTAGGTATACTGGCCCTCCCATTAAGGTGGTGTAAGGCTGTCGCATTGGACGGAAATAATGTTGAGAAATAGGGTTACGTAGACAAAAGGGTGGGAAACAATACGGTCTATTGGAAACTTGAGTGTTGCTTCACGTATTCAACGCCCCTCGTACTTTTGAGACCGATGTTGCAAAATTGTGTGGCTGGATCAAAGACGGGGCAGATCTGGTGTGACCAGTAACCTTTCAGTACTGTAGCAAGACAAACTGCAAAAGGCTCGCCCGTAAGATTCGTCTGATAAACTGTCTCATGTTTGTTAACTTTCATCCTTAAGGACACTGGTTACCGAGATACGAGACTGCGTTTCATTAGAGACTGCCCCGTTATTCTCCAGACCTGCGTGTGTACTTTTGAATCTCACGGTGCAGTTTCTCGCAGAATGCCGGGGAAAACGTTCCATGGGCGGAACTCTCCCTCGCATTCTACATCTACATGACTACTCTGCAATTCACATTTAAGTGCTTGGCAGAGGGTTCATCGAACCACAATCATACTATCTCTCTACTATTCCACTCCCGAACAGCGAGCGGGAAAAACGAACACCTAAACCTTTCTGTTCGAGCTCTGATTTCTCTTATTTTATTTTGATGATCATTCCTACCTATGTAGGTTGGGCTCAACAAAATATTTTCGCATTAGGAAGAGAAAGTTGGTGACTGAAATTTCGTAAAAAGGTCTCGCCGCGACGAAAAATGTCTATGCTGTAATGACTTCCATCCCAACTCGTGTATCATATTTGCCACACTCTCTCCCCTATAACGCGGTAATACAAAACGAGCTGCCCTTTTTTGCACCCTTTCGATGTCCTCCGTCAATCCCACCTGGTAAGGATCCCACACCGCGCAGCAATATTCTAACAGAGGACGAACGAGTGTAGTGTAAGCTGTCTCTTTAGTGGACTTGTTGCATCTTCTAAGTGTCCTGCCAATGAAACGCAACCTTTGGCTCGCCTTCCCGACAATATTATCTATGTGGTCCTTCCAACTGAAGTTGTTCGTAATTTTAACACCCAGGTACTTGGCATTCTTGAGGTGATTTAGGAATATGTCATGCCCCTGAGTCATAGCAAGCTACTGCCCATTAAATAAGCAACACCAGCAAGTAAAGCAAAGCAACGCAAAAATTCTCCAATCGGAGCAGCAAAAAGGCGAATATGCTCTTGTTTAATAAAAAGCCTGTGACTGTTTTGTTCTACCTTCCTCAGCACTTCTAAAAAATTTCCCAAAACTTTTGGCATACGAACATATTCGCACTTTTTTAACGTACAGCTCACCTCAAACTCCCACAAGCTTCCCTAACTGTAAGTCAGTCACACCCACTAGGTCATCGCTGTAATTCACTCTTACCTATCCACTGCCGCTTGCCCATTCTCATTCATTCATTTCACTCAGTTCATCCTAATTTTCGCTTTGTCTCTCTCTGTCACTGCCTTCCGTCTCAAGTCAGTCTCCTTCTTTCTGTCCTGTACTACTACTATTCTTATCTCACTGTCTCTGCCCTCCTCGTGTCCCTCTTACTGTTATCTCATTCATTCATTTCCACTGCTGCTATCTCTTCTCACTATCACTCTCTCCCTTCTTTGTTGTAGTTGACACAGACTCTGCCTCTCATAATCTCTCTTTCTCTCTCTCCCAATCGCTTCCACTTTCCCCAGCTCTTTACTCCGCTCCCACTCCCACTGTCTCCTTCACTCTTTAGCTACCACTGTTCTGCCATTATCAACTATGTTGCACTACCATTGTGTCCCTCTCTTTTCACCACACTGCCATTGTCCCTTTCTCTCTTTCTATACCACAACCAATGTTCATTAATTAATTATAAATTTTCCGTCTCTTTCCTACTGCCATTGTCTCCTTCTCTTTCAGCATAAAAAAGCGTGAGTATGTTGCACATCAAAAATGTTTGGGAATATTTTCATAGGCGGTGAGGAAAGCAGAATGAGGTAGATGGTATCCCGCTTTTCAGTAGGAGTCTTTTAATTAAACAGAAGCACATTCGCCTTGTTTGTGCTCCGACAGGAGCATTTTCCCGCTGGTTCCCTTCTTCTCCTTGCGGCAGGGCAAATCACTCATATGGAAAGAACTTTATGGGCCAGGAAAATTTTGATAGCTTACTTACGTGAAAGCGAAATAATGTAAAACTAATTTTACACGTCAGACCGGATTTTACCCGCACATAAATTTTGCATCTGCTTCGGCACTACAGCACTGAGTTCCCAGAACTCTTCTGATGATAAAGGAGACACTTTACAGGATATTGGATTATTTCTCCTTGATACGTCATTTAATAAACTACGTTTTCGCCCCACACGGAATTTTACATGCGTTTTTTACGTGTACAAGTAGTGTAACTTTGAGTCTCTGTACCTCGGAAACGGATAAAGATATCAATAAAATTTCCAAATTCGTTTGAGATTGGGGTCTTGGGAATATACTGTAAAAATTACAGCCATTTGCTGAATATTACCATTTTGGAATCCACTGCTCGTTTTTGGTATCTTTTTTTGGGGGGGTGTTTCTCGATAACACATACACATTTTTGAAAATTGGATAATTCCACTTCTAGATAAATGCCTAGTGAATACACCGTTAAAATTTTAGCAATTTTCTGCGGTTAGTTATTCAGATGTCCGATGCCGATGGCGAAAAAAAGGTGAAAAACGCTTTTCTCGAATTTTTTCAGGTATAGGGTGCCATTAGTTACACGTCTCTGTCTCCTCTTGTTCGCATTTTTCGGCACTTTGAACAGTGGACGTCACATTTCAGATGTGTTACGACCCGTGACTCTACCCTTCATTCGATCCCTGCGAAACCCTACATTTCAGCAGGATAATGCACGATCGCTTGTTGCAGGTTCTGTACGGGTCTTTCTGCATACAGAAAATGTTCGACTGCTGCCCTGGTCAGCACATTCTCCAGATCTCTTACCAATTGAAAACGTCTGGTCAATGGTGTCCGAGCAACTGGCTCGTCACAATACCCCAGTCACTACTCTTGATGAACTGTGGTATCGTGTAGAAGCTGCATGGGCAGCTGCACCTGTACACATCCAAGCTCTGTTTGACTCAATGCCCAGGCGTATCAAGGCCGTTATTACTGCCAGAGGTGGTTGTTCTGGGTACTGATTTCTCAGGATCTATGCACCCAAATTATGTGAAAATGTAATCACATGCCAGTTCTAGTATAATATATTTGTCCAATGAATACCCATTCATCGCCCTAACCGCCGTCTGCTCACGTCTGCTGTGCAGCGAGCTACCTTAATTTAAGAATTTAACTGTATTTTTCTTACTCGACACTTCTTCTTCCGTGTGTTTTTGCTTTTAGGAGGCTTTAATTGTCGAGTGCTATTAATAGTGTTCCATAGATTTCGTGTTTGTTTCGAATACAGTCAGAGAGAGTCCCTTCAGTCAGCCATAGTGCCAGTAGTGCTAGTGTTTGTTTTCAATACAGTCCAGAGACCGGTAGTGCTATTTTCATTGTTTTCTACCAGAAGTGTCTAGCAACCACAGTTTAGTCAATAATCAGCCGCCTTTAGTGAATTAGCAGTCTAGTTAAAAGTTGATTAAGTCTCTTCAGTAAATTGATTCCTTAGGATGGATAGGATGTGTGACTGCTGTGTACGGACGCAGGAGGAGCTGGCCACTCTTCGCGAACAGCTGAGCGTGTTGATGGCCGCGGTCAGCCGTCTTCAGGCTGCTGCCTCGGAGTGTAGCGGCAGTGGGGAATCTGGTGCGTCGCAAGCTACACCCCAGGTGTTACATGCTTCACCCACTGTCCCTGCTGGCGAGACATCTTCGCGGGTACCGGGCGCGGTTGGGCCACCCTCTCCCCAAGGGGAGTGGCGGGTTCAGCGGCGTTCGCGGCGCACGAGGCGGAGGGTAAATGTGGAGGCTGGCCGTGTGGCATCGCCCGCTCTGCCTGTGAGTGGACATGTGGCTGCTCCTTCAGCAAGGTCCGAGAAGGCACACGGGGGGAGCGGTTTATTAGTTACTGGGAGCTCCAACGTTAGGCGGGTGATGGGGCTCCTTAGGGAAATAGCGGAAAGGTCGGGGAAGAAGGCCAGTGTTTACTCTGTCTGCTTGCCGGGGGGTCTCATCCGAGATGTGGATGAGGCCCTACCGGCGGCGATAGAAGGCACCCGACTGCAAATTGTTGCTCATGTCGGCACCAATGACTTCTTCCGTCTGGGTTCAGAGGTCATCCTCAGTTCGTACAAGCGGTTGGCGGAATTGGTGAAGGCGGAAAGCCTCGCTCGCGGGGTGGAATCAGAGCTAACTATTTGCAGTATCGTTCCCAGAACCGATCGCAGTCCTCTGGTTTGGAGTCGAGTGGAAGGCTTAAACCAGAGGCTCAGACGATTCTGCGGAGAGCTGGGGTGCAAATTTCTCGACCTCCGCTATCGGGTGGAGAAATGTAGGGTCCCCCTGAATAGGTTAGGCGTGCACTACACGCCGGAAGCGGCTACAAGGGTAGCGGAGTACGTGTGGAGTGCACATGGGGGTTTTTTAGGTTAGAGAATTCCCTCCCTAGGCCCGACAAGACGCCTCCTGAGACGCGGCAAGGTAGGAGTAGGCAAAATGCAACAGGAAATGACAATATTAATGTGCTAATAGTAAACTGCAGGAGCGTCTATACAAAGGTCCCAGAACTGCTCTCATTAATAAACGGTCACAACGCCCATATAGTACTAGGGACAGAAAGTTGGCTGAAACCAGACGTGGCTGAGCACCTGAAGAATAATTTGGAAAATATTTCGAGTAGATTTCCCCACCATGTTATACTTCTGGATGGAGATTTTAATTTGCCGAATATAGACTGGGAGACTCAAACGTTCATAACAGGCGGCAGGGAAAAAGAATCCAGTGAAATTTTTTTAAGTGCTTTATCTGAAAACTACCTTGAGCAGTTAAACAGAGAACCGACTCGTGGCAATAACATATTAGACCTTCTGGTGACAAACAGACCCGAACTATTTGAATCAGTATATGCAGAACAGGGAATCAGCGATCATAAATCGGTTACTGCATCGATGATTTCAGCCGTAAATAGAAATATTAAAAAAGGTAGGAAGATTTTTCTGTTTAGCAAAAGTGACGAAAAGCAGATTACAGAGTACCTGACGGCTCAACACAAAAGTTTTGTCTCAAGTACAGACAGTGTTGAGGATCAGTGGATAAAGTTCAAAACCATGGTACAATATGCGTTAGATGAGTATGTGCCAAGCAAGATCGTAAGAGATGGAAAAGAGCCACCGTGGTGCAACAACCGAGTTAGAAAACTGCTGCGGAAGCAAATGGTACTTCACAGCAAACATAAACATAGCCAAAGCCTTGCAGACAAACAAAAATTACGCGAAGCGAAATGTAGTGTGAGGAGGGCTATGCGAGAGACGTTCACTGAATTCGAAAGTAAAGTTCTATGTACTGACTTGGTAGAAAATCCTAAGAAATTTTGGTCCCATGTCAAAGCGGTAGGTGGATCAAAACAAAATGTCCAGACACTCTGTGTCCAAAATGGTACTCAAACAGAGGATGACAGACTAAAGGCCGAAATACTAAATGTCTTCTTCCAAAGCTGTTTCACAGAGGAAGACTGCACTGTAGTTCCTCCTCTAGATTGTCGCACAGATGACAAAATTTTAGATATCGAAATAGACGACAGAGGGATAGAGAAACAATTAAAATCGCTCAAAAGAGGAAATGCCGCTTTACCTGATGGGATACCAGTTCGATTTTACACAGAGTACGCGAAGGAACTTGCCCCCCTTCTTGCAGCGGTGTACCGTAGGTCTCTAGAAGAGCGAAGCGTTCCAAAGGATCGGAAAAGGGCACAGGTCATCCCCATTTTCAAGAAGGGACGTCGAACAGATGTGCAAACTATAGACCTATATCTCTAACGTCGATCAGTTGTAGAATTTTGGAACACGTATTATGTTCGTGTATAATGACTTTTCTGGAGACTAGAAATCTACTCTGTAGGAATCAGCATGGGTTTCGAAGAGACGGTCGTGTGAAACCCAGCTCGCGCTATTCGTCCACGAGACTCAGAGGGCCATAGACACGGGTTCACAGGTATATGCCGTGCTTCTTGACTTCCGCAAGGCGTTTGACACAGTTCCCCACAGTCGTTTAATGAACAAAGTAAGACCATACGGACTATCAGACCAATTGTGTGATTGGCTTGAGGAGTTCATAGATAACAGAACGCAGCATGTCATTCTCAATGGAGAGAAGTCTTCCGAGGTAAGAGTGATTTCAAGTGTGCCGCAGTGTCATAGGACCGTTGCTATTCACAATATACATAAATGACCTGGTGGATGATATCGGAAGTTCACTGAGGCTTTTTGCAGATGATGCTGTGGTGTATCGAGAGGTTTTAACAATGAAAAATTGTACTGAAATGCAGGAGGATCTGCATCGAATTGACGCATGGTAGAGGGAATGGCAATTGAATCTCAATGTAGACAAGTGTAATGTGCTGCGATTACATAGAAAGATAGATCCCTTATCATTAAGATACAAAATAGCAGGTCAGCAGCTGGAAGCAGTTAATTCCATAAATTATCTGGGAGTACCAGTCGACCAGTTTGACATCCTACCACCTTAAAAAAAACTCGAATTGAATGCTGGGTGGGATTATTTGTGACAGTCTTCAGGTCCCAGCATTTTTTTCCTCTCATCTTGATACAGCTTTACACAGCTTGGGTTCCTTTCTGCGAAAGAATCTATTACCTCATTTAAGTTTGTCAAAGTTTTGCTACATGAAAAACCAAAATGTCGTTGTGTAATGCTGAAAAAATTGCTAAGACGAAAAGTATCCAAGACTGCTGTGGTTTCTCGATTTGATTACATCTGTTTTGTCACTTTCTAATACTACAGTAGTTGCAACACATGCCAAAAAAGCGAGACTATTTTGGCTCAAATGGTCATATTTATCTTCTTCATTTACATAAATAAGACAACAGAATATAATTCACAAAGTATCAATATCAAAGGCCTATTAGGCCTACTACAAGCAAAAATTTGTTTTCTTAAGCATGAGATCGAAAAGTAGTAGTACGAAATTTCTATATAAATTTGGAATCATCGTATTCTTCCATATAAGTTGTATGATGTCCCCGTTTCTTCTCCTTCCTCGTTCTAACAAACAGTCTGGTCATCACCAACTTTGTAACCATTCCTGCCATTGTGAAAACTTGTTTTCCGGTTCACTTCCCTAACCCTGCCAGAATCACCGGTTCAGTTATCCCACGTTCATTCATCTACATCTACATTTTTACTCCGCAAGCCACCCAATGGTGTCTGGCGGAGGGCACTTTACCTGCCACTGTCATTCCCTCCCTTTCCCGTTCCAGTCGCGTATGGTTCGCGGGAAGAACGACTGCCGGAAAGCCTCCGTGCGCGCTTGAATCTCTCTAATTTTACATTCGTGATCTCCTCTGGAGGTATAAGTGGGGGGAAGCAATATATTCGATACCTCATACAGAAACGCACCCTCTTGAAACCTGGACAGGAAGCTACACCGCGATGCAGAGCGCCTCTCTTGCAGAGTCTGCCACTTGAGTTTGCTAAACATCTCCGTAACGCTATCTCACACACACACTCACTGGTCCTACCGGACTCGATAGTCTATTACCGCAGCAACGTTATTTCCCCACGTGTCCCCGTCTTGAACTATTTCCTTCCATTCACTTTCAATACCTAGGCTCCTCAAATCAGCCTTCACATTGTCCTTCCATCTACGCCTCGGTCTCCCCACAGGACGTTTTCCCTCTAGGTGTCCTTCCAGTACTCTGCGCGCTGCTCTGCCCTCATCCATTCTGGCAACGTGACCCACCCATCGCAGCCTATCAGATTTAAAAATAATGATTATGTCAGGGCTTGAATAGAGTTCGTGATCCTCTTCGTTATGCAGTTTTCGCCACTCTCCGCTAATGTCATACGTTTTTCTCCAAAAATTTTCCTAAAAATTTTATTTTCAGATACTCCAAACGGCTTTTCATTTTGAACAGTGAGAGACCAAGTCTCAGACCCATACAGTATAACTGGTAGAATAATAGTTTTGTATATTCTAATTTTTAAATTACTAGACAATATCCGTGATGAAAGTAATCTATTCAGTGAGAAGCAGCATGCATTTCCCGCCCGTAATCACTTCTTCAGTTCGGATTCAATCTCATTTCTCGAAGTGATGTCCACGCCTAGATACTTAAATGTGTTTACTTTTTCAAACTGCATGTCTCCAACTCTTAACATCTCCTGATCTACTGCTGTTGGCATTGTAGTAGTAACCAGGTATTTAGTTTTGTCTTCATTTGTCTTTAGACCTACATCTTCACTAGCCTTGATTAACGCATTCTCATTTGCTGTTACAGATTCTTTCCTATCGCTAATGATGTTTAGATCATCTGCGTACCCTAATACCTTAATATTCCCATTTAACTCCACATCCTCTGAATTATCTGCTGCCATTCGTACAATATATTCTAGGACTAAATTAAAAAATAGCGGAGACAGGGCATATCCCTGCTTAAGTCCGTTCTTTACTACAAATTCTTCTGACTACAATTTCCCCACGCGTAGTCTACCTTTTGCGTTTTTCAAACTCGCTTCTGTAAGTCTAACATACTTCTTTGGTATTCTAAATTCCAAAAGAATTCTGAACAGTTTTGATTGCAATACTGAATCATGTGCTTTTGTAAAATCTATGAAAAGATTATAAGCTGGTTTATTGTATTCCCATTTCTTTTAAGAATTTGATTCAGGGTGAATATTTGGTCTATAGTTGATCTGTTCCTCCGAAAGCCAGCTTGGTAATCCCCCACAATTTCAACTGCATATGGTGTAAGCCTACTTAGCAGAATATTCGAGAAATTTTTGGAACATACTGGTAATAGCGATATCCCTCTATAGTTACTACAATCCATTTTGTCGCCCTTCTTAAAAATTGGGATCAGAATCGACTCCTGCCACTGTTCAGGTATCATCTCCGAGTTCCATACTTTAGTTATCACTTTGTGAACTACCTCCACCAATTTCTGTCCCCAATTTTTAACTAATTCTGCAGTTATGCAATCTGATCCTGGTGCTTTATGGTTTTTCAGTTTGTTGATTGCATCTCTTACTTCCTTTAACGTTGGCTCAGGTATCTGGGGTTCTGCTGTATGTTTTTGTACCTTACGAAATAACCCTGTGTTAGACGTTATTAGGTGTTCGTAGAATGCGTTTCTCGCGCTATTCCGAGAACAGAACTTAAGCGGCTGCTAAAAGGGGACTGTACAACTGGCCTTTAGTAGTGTAGGGCTCCCTCAAAAATTTTCGGTCAAAATTTCATTTTTTTTATATACCGAGAAGATAATACGTAATCTTTCCTACCTATTATTCCTGTTACTTGTTTATTTTTCCTCTCTGGTCGTCTGAATCTATGGATTCCGCTAATAATTATGACAACGCTGATCATTCGCACGCGCAGTCAACCATACAAACAAACAGTGATTGCCATTCACTCGTTGGGGTTTATTCGGCTCAGATCATATACCCCTGTCTCTTTTTGTCTGCGGAAAAGTTTTTCTTTCTAGAAGCGACGAGAATTCCCCTGGCAGAGACATCACGTATGTTATGCACGCAGTCAAAATTCAGCTTATGATTAGTTCAGAAATCAACTTAGAATATGTTAGAAATGTTCAAAAACCAACTGAGATGCCTTTCAGCATCATATGAATGATAGATAGACCAACGTGCGCTGATTACTAGCCGCTTTGTTCAAAATGGCTCTGAGCACTGTGCGACTTAACTTCTGAGGTCATCGGTCGCCTAGAACTTAGAACTACTGAAACCTAACTAACCTAAGGACATCACACACATCCATGCACGAGGCAGGATTCGAACCAGCGACCGTAGCGGTCGCTCGGCTCCAGACTGTAGCGCCTAGAACCGCACGGAATGGAATTGCTGCCCGGGGCAAATATCCCGGTTTGCCCCCGCCCACTAGATCCGGGCCTGATGCAGCAACTACAAGCTTGCACAGTGCCTTGTTGACAACCTGGGTACATGGCTTCATAGGGTCTGCGCCACAGTCGAATTCTACCATTAGCTCTTACAAACTGAAACTGTGACTCGTCTGACCAGGTTACGGTTTTCTAGTTGTATAGCGTCCAACCGAGATGACCACGAACCCAGAAGAGGCGCTGCAGGCGATGTCGTGCTGTTGGGAAAAGCACTCGCCTCCATGGTCTGCTGCCATAGCCCATTAAAGTCAAATTTCGCCGCACTGTCCTAATGGATACGTTCGCCGTATGGCTGTTTCACGCTGTGTTCCTTGAATGTCAGTCTGACAGCTCTAGGCAAGCGCCGCTGCTAGCGGTCGTTAAGTGAAGGCCATCGGCCACTGTGTTGTCTGAGGTGAGAGGTAATGCCTGAAATTTGGCAACCTCGTCAGACACTTGACTCTTTAGATCGGAATAATAACAGCTCCCACAATGCACTGCCCTTTTATACCTTTTGAATGCGTTACTACCGCCATCTGTATATCGCTCTCCATGACAGTTGTCATTGTTACGTCACTGTATGTCCAGGCTAGTCTTAGGAACTACTGTATAGACTGTGATACTGTCTTGGAATTCCTGGGACCGAAATCTTGACATTACTGGTAGTACTCGGGGTTTACGATTCCCAGTATAGATGAACTATCTGTATACATTAAGTTTGTATGGAACCCTCAGTGTGTGACTTACTCGCACTAGGCCATTTTTTCCAGTCTGGCAGTCATCTACACGAAACACAGATCGCGAATAAATTTGGAGAAAGAGATTTTTAATCTTGTGCCAAGATGTGAAGAAGTAACGACGAAGAAGAAGCAGCATGCTTCCCATGACTGTCGTTGGAAGACTGCTGTAATCTCTCCCTCACAAATTTTGTTGATGTCACCACTATTTTCGATGGTAAACTCTCTTTTTTTCAAAAGTACGAGAGAAGTAAGATTTACGATAAACTTTTTACTTATCTTCTCATCTCGTAGTTGGCTCCAGTACTTCATGTAGGGACTGATTCTTGCAGCTGAAATTTTTGACGTTATGTTCTCATGGTTCCAATTGACGTAATTAACACTGAAGAATGCCTGTGCAATTTTATTTTTGTTTTCTCAAAAATTTACTGAATTTTACGATATCACACTGTCTTTTGAATTTTACACATAAACGAAGCCTAAATTCCATTGCTCTTCCAAAATAGAAAAACACGTGCGATCACATCAGACGTACGCCCACTACTACTTGACTCTGCGGTAGTAACAATATTCCAAAGGGTTAACAATCTTTCTTGACAAATGAATTTCTAGTACTTTGTATCGTTGTTTCATAAATGAATCCAGAAATAAACATAATAAGTAGCACCAAATTGCGTAATTAATAATAGAAATTTTTAATTTCGTAATTTCAAGTGTTTCTTAAAACATAATTTGAACTGTACATTCAGAGCTGGTACATATCGATTGTAACAAAGAAAATAAAGTAATTTCTTTTTATAGATTTTTAGCTTGAAATACAACTTACCGAGTACAAAATCATACGAATTTTTCTTTAGAAAAACAGCTGAGATAATATTAAGCTGCACAAAATTCGAAAATTAGTTATGGTATAGATTTCTTCTGTTGAGAAAAAGTAATGCTAGGGGGTGGTCTCCCTTTACAGTACGATGTAATAAAAGTTTTCTGTCATTCGTTGATGAAATAACTAGTCTCATTCAGTTTTTCCCACGTAAGTTTGTTTACCCCACGCTTCGAGTCGAATGTCACGTGCGAAAGAATTCACGAATGTTTCTTTATGTTCAGATCAAGTGAGCCGTGAATCCACGAATTTGAAAACTATGTAACTAAATTCTGTCTCGTAACTTGCTCGCTGTCGAGCTCTTTTCCCGACTGTTGTTGTGGTCTCAAATCGTGTTTCGTTGACTGATTTTACATAGGTTGTAGCTACAATAGTATATTCTGAAATTTTTCTATGAATACATAGTGGAGAAATGCTTAAGACCAGTAAATCTTAACGCTGATCAATTTGGAACAGGGGGAGAGCATAACTTTGGTTTGATGAAGGTAAAAGGAAAGAGAGAAATATCAGATCGACGAATTTTTAAAAGAATTAGCACAATTTTAAACATGGAAGCTGAATTTAGTATTACAATTCGTCGCTGCTGCTATCACAGATCACTTTTATTTGTTCATTGTATTCCCGAGAACGTCACGAAGGTTAACTCAGTGGATTAGGTCACTAGATGGACACAAAATAGGGGGAAGTTGAAGCCCTGCGTTTACGATACGTGAGTCTGGAAAACTCAATTGTAAGAAACCTGAACGTTAAAATGCACATGTTCTAGGATCCATTCTACGGCGAAAAACAATATTAACTTGCCAGGTATTTTCAACTAAGCGAGTTCTTGATTGTTAAGTTGGTCGCTATATGTCATTTCTTGCATCCTTGTTATCATCTTTTATTGTGGTATAAGAGAACAATTCACAAACTATTACCGATACAACCAAAGTTCATCCAGACAAGGAATCTGGAAAGAGGGGAGTGACACACTGAGGTAGGTCTGCAAGAAGTGTTACGTATTTCTTGCATCTCATGCACAATGCAGACAATATACGTACTGCCATAATATCGCCAGAAAATCACTCTGGAGAGCGGGGAAAGGTTAGAGTGTATCATCCACCATCTACTGCTGCAAACTAAACTCACCCAGCACACACTAACAGAGATTTAATTTTCAGAATATCATGTGTTCCGCTTTTTCCCAATAAAAAGTAAGACTGTGAAATGTAAGAGGAATTTCACGAGGCATAATGCAGGCGTTTGAATCCTTCTCAACCTCAAAAATGTGTCTGAATGCCCAGGTCCATTGAGCACCTCATGCTGACATTGCATCGTGGAACGCCGCAGTGGTAAATTGATGCTAAAGATTGAGGTGGTAAGTTCCTATGGGATCAAACTGCTGAAGTCAGCGGTCGCTAGGCTTACAAACTACTTAATCTAAAACTAACGCTAAAGACAAAACACACGCCCATGCCTGAGGGGGGACTCGAATCTCAGTCAGGAGTGGGAGGATGGGGTGAGGGGGGGAGGGGGGAAGGGGGGGCAGCCGCGCGAACCGTGGCAAGGCGCCAAAGACCGCGCAGCTACCCCGCGCGGCTGCTAAAGCTTTGATTGTCGTTATTTTTTTGTATCATCGCATTATTAGCTTTCCGGTGTGTTTCCTAGAAGGTAGAGCAAGTCGTATGTACCATAAATTCAGGAATAGGTGATGGACACTGAAACATCTACTATCTTCATCTGCCGTCCCTCATCAGTGTGGTTAAAAATAACAATGATACAGGCATATATATACCATTTTACAAGTTGTAAGAGGTCCATGATTAAGGAATTCGTTGTTAGCGCACTCGAGCAGATGTAATTTCGATGGATTGCTCACGCGCTGCCTCCTATATGTAAGCTATAAAAAATCTCAGACCAAAGAGCAGTGTTGACTGCAGTAGGAACTGTGTGTTAGTAGCAGTAAGTTGTTGCTAGCGAGCAGTCGTGTGTATCGTGTTGGCTGGGCCGGTCGTCGTGGAGCGATGGCGGAGTCTGAGCGTTGCAGTATAAGGTAAAAGCAGCCTCGCGCATATGTAGTATTGCTACATCAAGTCCCATGTAAATGTTTCTAAAAAAATCTCTTAATAATAATCTTTCTCATAAAAAGTAACTTTTGACAATCACTCATCTCAATTTAAAGAATTTACTAATTTCCCCAATCCATGGTCATCCAGATTATTGAAAAGAAAAATCAGTTGTTTCTTTTTATACTTGACAAATCTATCTGACAGCACTGCACTGAGCTGCGCCAGAAAAATTAAAGAAGTATTAAACTTTTTTTTTTACTTCAGTGTACGTCTGAAGGTTACGCTGGGTACTAGTGCTAAAATAATCTACTGTCGGCATCAGTGTTTTTTTTATTTTTTCCAGATTGTAACCTACCCAAGTCCTAACATGAATAGTAATAGTCAGGCTGTTTTCCAACCTTTACGGACGATTGAACCTCTGTGCTTGGAAGCGATATTAATAGCCAGAACTTTGTCGTCAACTGAAGAAGGGACAGCGGAGCACAGTAGGCTATCACCAAACAGTGCGCCGAAGTTATGCGTGGAATCACAAAACGCTCCACGGCAGCTCGGGCAGTGAGTTTATAAGAAAATGTCGACTGTGCTTCGTTTGGTGGACAGATGGAAGGTGCACTTGGTGCTTTCATATTGATAATTGACTGACGTACAACCAACGCACGAAACATACTACTGGTAGAGCAGAAAACTTTACACGGTAATATACATCAACACAATCACTTACACACTTACACTAAGTAATACATGAATATACACTGAAACGCCAAAGAAACTGGTATAGGCATCCGTATCTAAATACAGACATATGTAAATAGGCAGAATAAGGCGCTGCTGTCGGCAACGCCTATATAAGACAAGTGTCTCTGCTGCAGCTGTTAGATCGGTTAATGCTACTACAATGGTAGATTATCAAGATTTAAGTGAGTTTGAAGGTGGTGTTACAGTCGGCGCACGATCAATGGGACACAGCTTCTCCGAGGTAGTGATGAATTGCGGATTTTCCCTTACGACCATTTCACGAGTGTACCGTGAATCTCAGGAATCCGATAAACCATCAAATCTCCGACATCGCAGCGGCCGGAAAAAGAACTGCAAGAACGGAACTAACGACGACTGAAGAGAATCATTCAGCGTGATAGAAGTGCAAATTGCTTCATATTTCAATGCTGGCCTATCAACAAGTGTCAGCGTGCGAACCATTCAACGAAACATCATCGATATGGGCTTTCGGAACCGAAGGCCCTCTCGCGTACCCTTGATGACTGCACGACACAAAGGTTTGCGCCTTGCCCGGGCCCGTCAACACCGACACTGGACTATTGATGACTTGAAACATACTGCGTGGTCCGACGAGTCCCGAGTATCGGGAGGATGGGCTTGTAAGGGTATGGAGACAACCTCATGAATCCATGAACCCTGCATGTCAGCAGGGGACTGTTCAAGCTGGTGGAGGCTTTGTAAAGGTGTGGGGCGTGTGCAGTTGGACTGATATTGGGCCACTGATACGTCTAGATACGACTGTGATAGGTGACACATAGGTAAATATCCTGTCTGATCACCTGAATCCATTCATGTCCATAGTCCATTCCGACGGACGTGGGCTATTGGAGCAGGACAATGCTACACCCCACACGTCCAGAATTGCTACAGAGTGTCTCCAGGAACACTCTTCTGAGTTTAAAAACTTCCGTTGGCCACCAAACACTCCAGACGTGAACATTATTTAGCGTATTTGGGATGCCTTGCAATGTGCTGTTCAGAAGAGATATCCACCTGGTCGTACTCTTATGGGTCTATGGACTGCCATGCAGGATTCATGGTGCCAATTCCCTCCAACACGACTTCAGACATTAGTCGAGTCCATGCCACGTCGTGTTGTGGCACTTCTGCGTGCTCGCGGAGGCTCTACACGATATTAGGTAGGTGCACCAGTTTCTTTAGCTATTCTGTGTATCGCTGTGCCTTGTTTGCATCTCGACAGTTTCGCAGCGATCGCTTGAGCACAAAGACTGAATCTCATATCGATCAGAACCATATTGACAGGCCATGTGAAAGTTCTGCTGAGACTGTCAGGAGCTTGCAGCAACATGCCAGCGCAGGCACTGTGCGTGGTGTTCTAAATAACCACGATCAGCCTAACTATCAGTCAGCAAGCTGCGACGTACTGGCTGAAGGTGGACTGGCGCCGGCTGAAACAGTGGCGAATGAATGCGTGGCAGCTTGAGTGGGTAACCGGTGTTAACTGCCGCGGTTTATTTCCTCTTCCCCAATATCCGGCGGCGGCTTAAAATGTGCCATGCAAACCCCAATTGAAGCATGGTGCCGGCCGGAGTGGCCGAGCGGTTCTAGGCGCTACAGTCTGGAACTGCGCGACCGCTACGGTCGCAGGTTCGAATCCTGCCTCGGGCATGGATGTGTATAAGGTCCTTAGGTTAGTTAGGCTGCCTCGGGCATGGATGTGTGTAAGGTCCTTAGGTTAGTTAGGCTTAAGTAGTTCTAAGTTCTAGGGAACTAATGACCTCATACCTTAAGTCCCATTGTGCTCAGAGCCATTTTTTTTTTCTTCGAGTCATGGTACACTTTTTGATCGTAACTACCCTTATCCACTGCACCTTCATCGAGTGTAATTTTGTAAGGGGGCAGAGTGTTTCTTTGGGGAGCCAAGTACTCCTGAGCATATGCTTACGTTACACACTACACATGTGGACCCGGCAAACCAACTTTTCATACGACGGTATATAAGAATCCGCAAGAGACCCTGACAAATGGCACGGCATGAACAGAACCGCTGACATCACATAACGTACAATATACGAAAAATACGTGGAAACGAGACCATACACAAAAACCAGAGACACAATTACCCGAGATGAACGTGACTCGAGGGAAGTATTCGACACAGCAGTCTTCGATGGCTCACCTGAGGAAGACTGGCAGCTACCCCACCGAAATAATGTGGAATTTTGTGGAATATAGTTGACGAAGACCGACAGCAAGCCCGAAATGTTTTCGAACAACGGACTCTGCCAATCACTATTCACAATTTTTGTGCAACGCAGTGGAAGGAAAATAAAGCAGACAAACTTCACAGCAAACATAAACATAGCCAAAGCCTTGCAGACAAACAAAAATTACGCGAAGCGAAATTCAGTGTGAGGAGGGCTATGCGAGAGGCTTTCAATGAATTCGAAAGTAAAGTTCTATGTACTGACTTGGCAGAAAATCCTAAGAAATTTTGGTCCTATGTCAAAGCGGTAGGTGGATTAAAACAATATGTCCAGACACTCTGTGACCAAAATGGTACTGAAACAGAGGATGACAGACTAAAGACCGAATTACTAAATGTCTTCTTCCAAAGCTGTTTCACAGAGGAAGACTGCACTGTGCTTCCTTCTCTAGATTGTCGCACAGTTGACAAAATGGTAGATATCGAAGTAGACGACAGAGGGATAGAGAAACAATTAAAATCGCTCAAAAGAGGAAAGGCCGCTGGTCCTGATGGAATACCAGTTCGATTTTACACAGAGTACGCGAAGGAACTTGCCCCCCTTCTTGCAGCGGTGTACCGTACGTCTCTAGAAGAGCGAAGCGTTCCAAAGGATTGGAAAAGGGCACAGGTCATCCCCGTTTTCAAGAAAGGACGTCGAACAGATGTGCAAACTATAGACCTATATCTCTAACGTTGATCAGTTGTAGAATTTTGGAACACGTATTATGTTCGAGTATAATGTCTTTTCTGGAGACTATAAATCTACTCTGTAGGAATCAGCATGGGTTTCGAAAAAGACGGACGTGTGAAACCCAGCTCGCGCTATTCGTCCACAAGACTCAGAGGGCCTTAGACACGGGTTCACAGGTAGATGCCGTGTTTCTTGACTTCCGCAAGGCGTTTGACACAGTTCCCCACAGTCGTTTAGTGAACAAAGTAAGAGCATACGGACTATCAGATCAATTGTGTGATTGGATTGAGGAGTTCCTAGATAACAGAACGCAGCATGTCATTCTCAATGGAGAGAAGTCTTCCGAAGTAAGAGTGATTTCAGGTGTGCTGCAGGGGAGTGTCATAGGACCGTTGCTATTCACAATATACATAAATGACCTGGTGGATGACACCGGAAGTTCACTGAGGCTTTTTGCAGATGATGCTGTGGTGTATCGAGAGGTTGCAACAATGGAAAATTGTACTGAAATGCAGGAGGATCTGCAGCGAATTGACGCATGGTGCACGGAATGGCAATTGAATCTCAATGTAGACAAGTGTAATGTGATGCGAATACATAGAAAGATAGGTCCCTTATCATTTAGCTACAAAATAGCAGGTCAGCAACTGGAAGCAGTTAATTCCATAAATTATCTGGGAGTACTCATTAGGAGTGATTTAAAATGGAATGATCATATAAAGTTGATCGTCGGTAAAGCAGATGCCAAACTGAGATTCATTGGAAGAATCCTAAGGAAATGCAATCCGACAACAAAGGAAGTAGGTTACAGTACGCTTGTTCGCCCAATGCTTGAATACTGCTCAGCAGTGTGGGATCCTCACCAGGTAGGGTTGATAGAAGAGATAGAGAAGATCCAACGGAGAGCAGCGCGCTTCGTTACAGGATCATTTAGTAATTGCGAAAGCGTTACGGAGATGATAGATAAACTCCAGTGGAAGACTCTGCAGGAGAGACGCTCAGTAGCTCGGTACGGGCTTTTGTTAAAGTTTCGAGAACATACCTTCACCGAAGAGTCAAGCAGTATATTGCTCCCTCCTACGTATATCTCGCGAAGAGACCGTAAGGATAAAATCAGAGAGATTAGAGCCCACACAGAAGCATACCGACAATCCTTCTTTCCTCGTACAATACGAGACTGGAATAGAAGGGAGAACCGATAGAGGTACTCAGGGTACGCTCCGCCACACACCGTCAGGTGGCTTGCGGAGTATGGATGTAGATGTAGATGTAGAACTGCCTCAATAATGATTCACTGATAGCTAATTGATTGCAAATGGACAACACCAAGAAGTTACACTAACTATAAACTTGACTAAAGAGACTCGTTAAACCAGTAAGAGCTACAGTGTAGGAGCAGTGTCATTAGATATAAAACGTATGTAAACCAGGTCCGTAATGCAACAGTTATATAAGTGCCAAGTTACGTATACAATAAGCATATTAAACAGTATACAGGTAGAAATGAAATACACTAATCACAGACATAGAACATTACAAGGAGATTACATTAGAATAGAACAGAGCAGAAATTAGAATTGAACAGCATAATAGACAAAATTAAGGCAGCGACGCCACGTTAACTCAGAGATGCTCTCCTACTGTCAGTCAGTCAGTCAGTGACTAGGGTTAGATATCAGTATACCCCGCAGAGGCGAGCGGCTCTATATGTACTACAGAGGCCCTTGCATCTAAATAGCACTAGTGGTGTGAATCTTACCCATTCTCTCCTGCCTTCCTTCTCTTCTTTCCCTTCCTTATCAAATGATCTTCCGCAGATTCCCCCGTCGTTGATTCTAGTCCTCCCTCGGGCATGGGTACGTGTGTTGTCCTTAGCGTAAGTTAGTTTGAGTTAGATTCAGCAGTTTGTAAGCCTAGGGACCGATGACCTTAGCAGTTTGGTCCAGTAGGAACTTACCACAAATTTCCAGTATTTGAAATAATCTCTTCCAGTTCCTCTACCTAATGATACTCTTTGGTTTTTATTTATTTGTTAAAGTCATAAGTATATAATATGTACATGAGTAAATTGCAGAAAAAGTTCTCGGCACAATTTGAAATGTGAAAAGTGGTTACAAAATCCTGGTGCTATCATGGAACATGAAAGAGACTCACCGAAGCGGAAGGTGTTTTGTGTCGTTTCTGTTCGCAGTTTGTGGACCCTTCTCTTTTGCGAAGGAAACTGCAACAGGGGTGTCAAACCTGAACATGCTGCAAAATTGGTTGTTTTCTTAACTCCACGAATACTCAAATTATTTCATTTTCATGCACGACGACGCCCCATCTCTCTTTCACTTAGAGGTGCGATGTTATCTTAACAATACCGTCCCACAACGTTAGACTAAAAGAAATAGACAACAAGATCTTGTTCATTGCTTTTGGCCTCCCTGTGGGGGCACATAAAAGACAGTCTTTGTCCCACTTACGGCAGCTACTCTTCAAGTGCTCAGAAACGGAACTGTTGATACTGTGGTTTCAATAAACGAGGACCTGTTGATGCGCGTGTAGAATGAAATGGAGTACTGTTTCGATGTTTCTCGAGCAACACACGGTGCCCATGTTGAGTGTACGGCGTAGTGTCTGCATGAACATAAAACTTTGAACCTTCCTCTACGTGAACATAAAACTTTAAATCTTCCTCTACCTCTTGTAAGTCCATCTTTTCAGAGATGGTTGCGGGACTCGGCTGTTCGCTGCAGGGTGTCAAATCAAACCCCTTCAGCCGTCTAATTTCCAAACCGTTATGTTATTTGGCTACAAGTTTCGGCGATTTAGTACGCCATCATCAGACCCCTGACCGACGTGTAGGAAGATTCCAACCTTCGTTCGGGTCAAAAAAGGGGCCAGCATTCAAATACTGGCATGGCAGGTTTCTGCTTGATACAGCGATCGCAGCCGAACAGTCGGCAGATGATGGTTGAAGTGATCGCTGTATCAAGCAGAAATCTACAGATACCAATCTGTTTTTTGTCTTTCGTAATGTAACTGTAATAAATAACTGAAATCTGTTCTTTGTTTTTGAATCATCTTCAACTTTCACTATTGATAGAATGGTTTTCGAAAAAGCAGCATTCGTCAAAATTATCACAGTTTTGTATGCTGATGCTCCGACAGGCCTACACACCTTCATGGTGAACTGTTATGGGTTTCATTGAGTTGGTTATATTGGTTTCTGTTCTACATCTAAACCTTGAGTGAAAAGTGCCTTATTGGTAAAATGCAGCAGCGAAAAGCTTGGCGCGTGCCACGGCTCAGATCCTAATACTAGCTCAAAATATTTGCAGCGGACCACTCACTGTGTTGAAAGGCGAAAGCTATTACGCCATCGCGTCCACCCACTTTCTTCGCGAGAACATTTTGTTTGCCACAGAGGCCTTTCTTGCCAGTTACGACACGCTGACGAACGATTCACATCAACCAATAGAACGGCTTTCGCTCGTTAGAACTTCCAACTCAGCGCAGTGAACCAGATGGAAAATGAGTAAAAAAGCAACCTATTGGCTGCAGAATTGCTGAATTCCACTTTCCTAAGTGGATCGACTGGATTTTCTTTAATTGCTTTCAGATGTGACTTACATAATAAGTGTAACAATAATTTAGAACTGACCAGCTTCCAGGCCAATTACATATAGGGTGTTCGGACAATCCGTTTACAAATTTCTAGGACTTGTAGAGCGGGGTGAGCACTTAATACAGTATTTTGAACAGGAACCCTTGACCGGAAATAAGGCGTTCTGTTCCTTATCTATGTTGTTTATCCTGTTGCATTCCATGACAGTCAAATATGAGACATTGCTGTTTCACTTGGCAGAACTATATGAATTAAATTCCTGATTTGAAATAGCTGCAGGAAGGAAGACTGTACGTTTCCGCACCTGGGTAGCTATTCAAAATATTCTGTACTTCGATCCCTCTAAATATCGTACAAGTCCCCGTGCGTACTTGAAGCGTAGCTGCGCGTCGTAATAAATTTATATTCGAAATTAATTTGTCAGTATTGCACCTTGTTTCCGAAGAATCCCCAGGTTCATCTAAAATTTTTGAGAGATTAGTGGCATAATCAATTTTATCATTACTCAGTAAAACTTCAGATTAAAGCCTTCTGTAATATTTTGCGCTGCTGCCTGGGACATTTGTATGGGAACCAACGATGTTGTAATACTGCGATGAAGCAGCTTGCATTAATCACTAAGTAGATGATGTATCTTCAAACTAAATCCAAATTAAATTTTAGTTTCCGGTATATATTGCCTGCATTGTACGTCTTCAAGAAATATTTAAGAGCATAAGTGTAACACATGCTTACAACAGACAAGCAAATCTGCTATTGCAGAGCATAGTCTTGTTACCGGTTATCGTATGGAATATAACAATGCGGAGATGCTAGCATGCACTTGTAACTACTGGGATTAATTAGATGAAATTAAATAAGCATGTAGCTTTATAAAGAAATGGAGATTTTCTCTTAAATTCTCCGTGGCATCCTGCTCTGTGCGTTATCAAAATCAGAGGGACAGAGTTAATGCTGCCTCACCCATTGGCCATTAATATTCACTGTCGATAACTTCTCACGTTCGTCCTGTTTGGTTGCGTTGTGGCACTAGTGTCTACAGCGTGCGTGCGCATGTGTGTGTGGTTCAAATGGCTCTGAGCACTATGGGACTCAACTGCTGTGGTCATCAGTCCCCTAGAACTTAGAACTACTTAAACCTGACTAACCTAAGGACATCACACACATCCATGCCCGAGGCAGGATTCCAACCTGCGACCCTAGCAGTCGCGCTGTTCCTGACTGCGCGCCTAGAACCGCTAGACCACCGCGGCCGGCATGTGTGTGTGTGTGTGTGTGTGTGTGTGTGTGTGTGTGTGTGTGTGTGTGTGTTAATTTTCCGCAGTTGCATTGCGAAATGAGGTTTTCATTTTGACTTGCACTGAGCTTCCTTGCTGCTACTGTGTCTTGAAAATGACAGGGTGCGCGTCTGTCGTAATATCGGCGGTTGTCGACGATGTCTCCCGGCTGCAAACCCATTAAGTTATTTGACCAAGATTTAATGACTCTTTTATAAGTCCATTTCATCGTAGTCATGTCAAACTAGACATGATATATTATGACATTTTTACGTAATACGTGGCTATGTTGGTATCAGGTATAGCGGGGATTTTTAAGTTTCTTTGCAACAGACAAACTGCAAAATAAAGACTCAAGACGTAAAAGTAACTTGGGGCGTAACCCACGGGAGTGTATAGGACCATTGCTTTTCACACTTTGTACGAGTATAAATTACCTAACACATAACGTCGAATGTTCCTTGCGGCTTTTCGCGGATGATGCTGTTGTATACAGAGAAGTCGGGATGCTAGAAAATTGTAAAGAAATGCAAGAAGACATCTACAGGATCCACACTTGGTGCAGGAAGTACCAATTGATCTCATCATAAACAAATCTAACGTATTTCGTGTACATAGAAAGACCCGCTATTGTGTGGCTACACGATTGCAGAACAATCTCTGGAAATAGTTACTTGCCATTAATGTATACAAACAAGAAGGAGTACGCGTGCGGAGCGACTTAAAGTGGAACAACCACATAAAACTAATCGCAGGGAGGACAGATGCCAAACCGAGATTCACTGGAAGAATTGTAAGGAAATTAGACAATCAACAAAGGGGATAGTTTATAGAACCGTAGTTCGACCTGTACTTCAGTACCAGTTGTCAGTGTGCGACCCGTACCAGATAGGATTGATAGGGGAAATACAGAAGATCCAAAGAACAGCAGCGCATTTCTTTTTAGGTTCATATAGTAAGCACCTAAGCATCACGGAGGTGCTCAACCAACTACAGTGCCTGACACTGGAAGAGAGTCGTTCTTCATTACGGTACGGTTTACTGTTGAAGTTCCTAGAGCATAGCTTGGTAGAAGAGTCACCCAATATATTGATTCCTCCTAAATATATCTCGCGGAAAGATCAGGAAGAGGAAAGTAGAGAGGTTCGAGTCCACACGAAGGATTATTAGCTATCGTTCTTCACGCGACCTATTCTCGACTAGATCAGCAAAAGAGGGAAGTTACAGTGCTACACAAACTACCCTCTGTGACTCACTGTAAGATGGGTTGCAGGATATAAATGTAGATATAGATGTACAAATGCTGCTTAGCGGACATATATTACAGAGGACCCACTACATATTTATAACTGCAGCCCACAAGGTACAATACGTCTTCGTTTACTAGGGCTAAAATAAGGACAGTTTAGAGACTGGTCATTATCAGATAGTCATCGCTATGCTCCTCAGCCTTACTAATGTTTCCTGAAGGAAAAATATATACATGGAGTACTGCATATACACTGAAGAGTCAAAGAAACTGGTACACCTGCTTTATAGCGTAGGGCCCCCGCGAGCGCGCAGAAGTGCCGCAACACGGCATGGCATGGACTCAACTTATGGCTGAAGTGGTGCTGGAGAGGACTGACACCAGAACCCTCCATGGCTGTCCATAAAACGTAACAGGACGAGGGGGTGGAGATCTCTTCTGAACAGTACGTTGAAAGGCATGCAAGATATGCTCAATAAAGTTCATGTCTGCAGAGTCTGATGGCCAGTGGAACTGTTTCAACTCAGGAGAGTGTTCCTGGAGCCACTCTGTACCAATTCTGAGTGTGTGTGGGGTGTCGCATTGTTCTGCGGGAATTGACCCCAAGTCCGTCTGAATGCACAATGGACATGGATGGATACAGGTGATCACATGGGATGCTTATGTACGTGTCACCTCTCAGAGTTGTATCTAGACGTATCAGGGGTCCCATATCACTCCAACTACACACGCCCCACACCATTACAGAGCTTCCACCAGCTTGAACAGTAGCGTGATGTCATGCAGAGTCCATGGATTCATGAGGTTGTCCCCATAAACGTACATGCCATCTGATCGATACAATTTAAAACGAGACTCGTCCGACCACGCAACAAGTTTCCAAAAAAGTGGTTCAAATGGCTCTGAGCACTATGGGACTTAACATCTATGATCATCAGTCCCCTAGAACTTAGAACCAGTTAAACCTAACTAACCTAAAGACATCACACAACACCCAGTCATCACGAGGCAGAGAAAATCCCTGACCCCGCCGGGAATCGAACCCGGGAACCCGGGCGCAGGAAGCGAGAACGCTACCGCACGATCACGAGCTGTGGACTGACAAGTTTCCAGTCGTCAACAGTCAATTGTTGGCGTTGATGGGCCCAGACCAGGCGTAAAGCTTTTCTTGCTCCGAAATCCCATATCGATAAAGTTTCATTGAATGATTGGCACGCTGACACTTGTTGATGGCCCAGCGTTGAAATCTGCGGCAATTTGCTGAAGGGTTGCACTTTTGTCACGTTGAACGAGTCTCTTCAGTCGTTGTTGGTCCTGATCTTGCAGAATTTTTTTCCGGCCTCAGCGATGTCGAAAATTTGATGATACCGGATTCGTGATATTCATGGTACACTCGGAAATGTTCGTACCGGAAAATGCCCATTTGATCGCCACCTCGGAGATGCTGAGCCCCATCGCTCGTACGTTCAAACTCATTTAAATGTTGATAACCGGCCATTGTAGCAGCAGTAACCGAAATAACAACTGCACCAGGCACTTGTTGTCTTGTTATGGAGTTGCCGATCGCAACGCCGTGTTCTGCCTGTTTACATATCTCTGTATTTGATTACGCATGCCTATACTAGTTTCTTTGTGGTTCCAATGTATACAGGGTGTTGCAAAAACGTACGGCCAAACTTTCATGAAACATTCCTCACACACAAATAAAGAAAAGATGTTATGTGGACATGTGTCCGGAAACGCTTAATTTCCATGTTAGAGCTCATTTTAGTTTCGTCAGTATGTGCTGTACTTCCTCGATTCACCGCCAGTTGGTCCAATTGAAGGATGGTAATGGTGACTTCGGTGCTTGTGTTGACATGCGACTCATTGCTCTACAGTACTAGCATCAAGCACATCAGTACGTAGCATCAACAGGTTAGTGTTCATCACGAACGTGGTTTTGCAGTCAGTGCAATGTTTACAAATGCGGAGTTGACAGATACCCATTTGATGTATGGATTAGCACGGGGCAATAGCCGTGGCGCGGTACGTTTATATCGAGACAGATTTCCAGAACGAAGGTGTCCCGACAGGAAGACGTTCGAAGCAATTGATCGGCGCCTTAGGGAGCACGGAACATTCCAGCCTATGACTCGCGACTGGGGAAGACCTAGAACGACGACACCTGCAATGGACGAGGCAATTCTTCGTGCAGTTGACGATAACCCTAATGTCAGCGTCAGGGAAGTTGCTGCTGTACACTGTAGCGTTGACCACGTCACTGTATGGAGAGTGCTACGGGAGAACCAGTTGTTTCCGTACCATGTACAGCGTGTACAGGCACCATCAGCAGCTGATTGGCCTCCACGGGTACACTTCTGCTAATGGTTCATCCAACAATGTGTCAATCCTAGTTTCTGTGCAAATGTTCTCTTTGCGGATGAGGCTTCTTTCCAACGTGATCAAATTGTAAATTTTCACAATCAACATGTGTGGGCTGACGAGGATCCGCACGCAATTGCGCAATCACGTCATCAACACAGATTGTCTGTGAACGTTTGGGCAGGCATTGTTGGTGATGTCTTCATTGGGCCACATGTTCTTCCACCTACGCTCAATGGATCAGGTTATCACGATTTCATACGGGATACTGTACCTGTGCTGCTAGAACATGTGACTTTACAAGTACGACACAACATGTGGTTCATGCACGATGGAGCTCCTTCACATTTCAGTCGAAGTGTTCGTACGCTTCTCAACAACAGATTCGGTGACCGATGGATTGGTAGAGGCGGACCACTTCCATAGCCTCCACGCCCTCCTGACCTCAGCCCTCTTGACTTTCATTTGTGGGGGCATTTGAAAGCTCTTGTCTACGCAACCCCCGTACCAAATGTAGAGACTCTTCGTGCTCGTATTGTGGCCGGCTGTGATACAATACGCCATTCTCTAGGGCTGCATCAGCGCATCAGGGATTCCATGTGACGGAGGGTGGAAGCATGTATCCTCGCTAACGGAGGACATTTTGAACATTTCCTGTAACAAAGTGTTTGAAGTCGCGCTGGTACGTTCTGTTGCTGTGTGTTTCCATTCCCTGATTAATGTGATTTGAAGAGAAGTAATAAAATGAGCTCAAGCGTTTCCTGACACATGTCCGCATAACATATTCTCTTTCTTTGTGTGTGAGGAATGTTTCCTGAAAGTTTGGTCGTACCTTTTTGTAACACCCTGTATACATAATTAAGTTTGTACAGAACCATTAGTGCGCGAGTCCTATTCGCATTTGGCCAATTTTTCCATTCCACTACGTTCTGTGTGTGTCTCTGTCTATAACTTTTGCATCTTTGCTGCGCGTTCCGTTTTTTACAATTTTTGCGCCGGCTTGGCATTCAGTGGTGAGACAAGAAACGAAACCGAGCGAACAAGTAGCCAACGTCTCATTAGCAAAACACGAAGAAGCCATTAACCTCAAAAGGCAGAGAACCAGTATTAGGCGATGTTAATGCTTTCGTCGAGATAACACAAACGACATATGTCATTGATTCGGAGCGGAACAGGTGGACGGGACTGATCGCTCGGAGGAGCGACTGTGTGCGGTAGCGAGTCGCTGACCGCAGCAGTCTGACCGTCATCGCTGCGTAACAGATGACGGTTTCGTGGTTTTGTGGAAAGCTTGTGCGGGACACGCCGCTGCCCGTTACGCAAGGATGAAGACGAGAGAGCGCGAGGCATTATCTCCGGCAGACGTTGTTTACCGCTGCACCTGGCCGCGCGCCCGACCCGGCAATCCGGCCCCCTCGTGGAAACGTACAAGTGTGCGCGAGGGGACACACGCAACGCTCGAGCGACCAAGGGTCCCGCGGAGGCGAGTCCGTGGCCCGGGGTGCGCCGTTGCTAGCGCGAGCCTGCAAGATTAACTTCATCTACAGCTACGACTCAACTCTGCAAGTCGCTGTGAAGTGCATGGCAGAGGGTGCTTCCCCCCGTGCCACTAATTAGGGCACTTCTCCTTCCGTTCGCTCATGGAGCGCTCGAATAACGGTTGCTTAGGGGGGGTAGGACGTCAGACGGGCCGACTTGGAGCAGGAGAGGCACCACAGGACATTTTAATTTCCACTGTCTATATTTTTACAAGTAAATTCATAAACCTTGGTCAGCATGACCAGGAAGGATTCAGGATTCACACTCGTAGCAGCAGTTCAAAAACATAACAAAATATTTTTTTTACATGCGAAATTTCATCTTTTTCACTTACTATTGGCTGCATTTGTTGCTATAGGTCCACTTTTCTTCATAAGTAAGAGAGACTGTTCGATGAATTTTGCACAGCTTACAAACCTCACTTACCTGTGTCTGAAACTCTGGAATCTATTTAATTTAGGAAAAAATGAATGAGCTATTACGTTTTAAACTTTATGTTTAGAAAAAAATTAAATTTTGTAGTTAATTATCTCAATTTTTACCACAGTTTTTAACAGATTTGGAAAATTCTAGAGTTTCATACACCTGTAAGTATGGTTTGTATGCTGTGCAAAATTCATCAAAGAATCTCCCTTACTTGCGAAGAAAATGTACCTTCAGCAACAAATGCAACCAATAGCAAGCGAAAAATTGATGAAATTTCACATGTAAAAAAATTTATTTTGTTATGTTTTTGAACTTCCACTGGTATGAGTGTGAGTCCCGAATCCTTCCTGGTCATGCTGACAAAGTTTTATGAATTTATTTGTAAAAGTATAGACAGTAGAAATTAAAATGTCCTGTGGTGCCTATCCTGCTCCAAGTCGGCCATTTTGACGTCCTACCCCCCTTAAAGGCCTCTGTGCTCCGCTTTTGGTTGTTACTGTTGTTGTTTTGTGTGAAGAGACTAAACTGCGTGGTCATCGGTCTCGCCGGATCAGGGAAGGACGGGGGAGGAGGTCGGCCGTGCCCTTTCAAAGGAACCATCCCAGCATTTGCCTGGAGCGATTTAGGGAATTCACGGAATACCTAAATCAGGATGGCCGGGCGCGGTATTGAACCGTCGTCCTCCCGAATGTGTGGCTGTTACGTATGGAATTACAGAACAAATCTAAATTTCTGACGTAAAGCTTTTTATTGAACTTGTAGTAGCACTTGTTGTTGTAGTATCCGCACATGGATACTGGTCACGTCATGACATTACAGTTTAAGAACTAAAAAAAAAGACATTATTCATATCATAGTAATAGTAGTAGTTGTTGTTGTTGTATTCACCCGTGGATCACTTTCACAGGTCATGTTCAAGGACCAAAGGAACAAAATTCATGTGGCAGATGCAATAGTACACTACTGGCCATTAAAATTCCTGCACCAAGAGGAAATGCAGATGATAAACGGGTATTCATTGGACAAATATATTATACTAGAACTGACATGTGGTTACCATTTTCACGCAATTTGGGTGCACAGATCCTGATAAATCAGTACCCAGAGCAACCACCTCTGGCCGTAATAACGGCCTTGATACTCCTGGGCATTGAGTCGAACAGAGCTTGGATGGCGTGTACAGGTACAGCTGCCCATGCAGCTTCAATACGATACAACAGTTCGTCAAGAGTAGTGACTAGCGTATTGTGACGAACTAGTTGCTCGGCCACCATTGACCAGACGTTCTCAATTGGTGAGAGATATGGAGAATGAGCTGGCCAGGGTAGCAGTCCAATATTTTCTGTATCCAGAAAGGCCCGTACAGGATCTGCAACATGCGGTCGTGCATTATCCAGCTGAAATGTAGGGTTTCACAGGGATAGAATGAAGCGTGGAGCCACGGGTCGTACCACATCTAAAATGTAACGTCCACTGTTCAAAGTGCCGTCAATGCGAACAAGAGGTGACCGAGACATGTAACCAATGGCACCCCATACCATCACGCCGGGTGATACGCCAGTATGGCGATGACGAATACACGCTTCCAATGTGCGTTCACCGTGAATGTCGCCAAACACGGATGCGACCATCATGATGCTGTAAACAGAACATGGATTCATCCGAAAAAATGATGTTTTGCCATTCGTGCACGCAGGTTCGTCGTTGAGTACACCATCACAGGCGCTCCTGCCTGTGATGTAGCGTCAAGGGTAATCGCAGCCATGATCTCTGAGCTCATCGGTGATGCTGCTGCAAACGTCGTCGAACTGTTCGTGCAGATGTTTGTTGTCTTACAAACGTCCCCATCTGTTGACTCAGGGATCGAGACGTGGGTGCACGATCCGTTACAGCCATGCGGATGAGATGCCTGTCACCTCGACTGCTAGTGATACGAATCCGTTGGGATCCAGCATGGCGTTCCGTATTACCCTCCTGAACCCACCGATTCCATATTCTGCTAACAGTCATTGGATCTCGACCAACGCGAGCAGCAATGTCGCGATACGATGAACCGCAATCGCGATAGGCTACAATTTGACTTTTATCGATGACGGAAACGTGATGGTACGCATTTCACCTCCTTACACGAGGCATCACAACAACGTTTCACCAGGCAACGCCGGTCAGCTGCTGATTGTGTATGCGAAATCAGTTGGAAACTTTTCTCATGTCAACACGTTGTAGGTGTCTCCACCGGCGCCAACCTTGAGTGAATGCTCTGAAAAGCTAATCATTAGCATATCACAGCATCTTCTTCCTGTCGGTTAAATTCCGCGTCTGTACCACGTCATCTTCGTGGTGTAGCAATTTTAATGGCCAGTAGTGTAGTGTAGTTGGCGTTGTTGGATCACTTTTAGAAGGATACTAAACATGTCATGAAACACTGTGCTGACAAGAGTCACGTGGTGCCTCCTAATATCGTGTCTGATCTGCTGTTGCCCAGCATAGCGCAGCATCTCGGCGTTTCAAGGACTCGAAAAGTGGTCGGTAGTCACAAGCAGAAATGTTGAGCCTCTGTAGAGCCGGTGTAGGATTTTGTGCACGAACTGACCTCCCGAGTACATCTAATAAATGTTCTTCAAACCAATTGCGAACAATTGTGGCCCGGTGACACGGCCCGTAGTCATCCATAAAAATTCCATCGTTGTTTGGCAACGTGAAGTCCATGAATGGTTGCAAATGATGTCCAGGCAGTCGAACATAACCATTTACAGTCAATGATCGGTTCAGTTGGACCAAAGGACCTAGACCATGCCATGTAAACGTAGACTGCATCATCGTGTACCCTTTCGGTCTGCGCCACATTCGATCTCTACAATCAGTTCTTACCAACTGAAATCGGGACTCATCTTACCTGGCTACGGTTTTCTAGTCTTATATCTTATAGGGCTACGAACACAGGAGAGGCGCTACAGGCGATCTCGTGCTGTAAGCAAAGACACTCGCATCGACTGCCTGCTGCCGTAGCTCTTTAGCGCCGAAGTTTGCCGCACTGTCCTAACGGATACGTTCGTCGTACGTCCCACATGGATTTCTGCGGTTATTTCATGCAGTGCTGCTTGTCTTTTAGGACTGATAGCTCTATGCTAACGCCGCTGCTCTCGGTCTTCAAGTGAAGACCGACGGCCATTGCGTTGTCCGTGATGAGAGGAAATCCCTGAAATGTTGTATTCCAGGCACACTCTTGACACTGTGGATCTCGGATATTCATCTGGCTCCATCCACCATTCCGCATTCAAAGTCTGTTAATTCCCGTCGTGCGGCCATAATCACGACGGAAACCTTTTTCCACGAATCATCTGCCTAAAGATAACAGCTCCGCCAATACATTGCCCTTTTATACCTTCTGTACGCGATACTGCTGCCATCTGTATATGTGAATACCTCTGTCCCATGACTTATGTCACCGCAGTGTATTACAGTTTAAAATCTAAAAAGACGTAATTGATATATACATGCATTCACACAGCTCCATGTCTAGTTTGACAAGGGTGGTCAAGGTAGTCGGCCATGGGCTTAAAGTAGGAACTATCCCAGTATTTACGTGAAATAACTTAGGTAAACGACAAAGAACCTAAATCAGGATGGACTAATGGAGACTGCAGCCTCCATCCTCCGTAATACAAGGTCAATCTGTTGGAAACAGTACAACTTCTTTCGGTTTATTTCTTTCGTACAACAGTATGTTGCAAAGAAGTTAATTAATAATGTAAAAAGCTACAGCTACACTCTTCGTCATTTGTCATTACCGATCACCGCACACACTACAGCCATTATCACACTCCACACACAGTACTTCATCATCTAACAATATTCAGACTATCAGCTGTCATCAGCCCCATTACGATGATGTTTTTTTCCCATTTTGTATGTCGAGATTTCGCTTTTGCTTCCTGATAAACTGTGCCAGGATCCCTCCGTAATGCATGAGATGTTAAGCTCATAGAGTGACAAGATGCTGGGACTATTAGTTTAAGTTTCGGGATAATCTTTTTCAGAAGATCAAATATAGAACGGAAGGGTGGAGTGAAATGAAAACATGTATTATTATTGTTGTGTACATAGTTCCGCATAGTCAGCGCGTACATAACTTACCCACTAGAGCGCGCGCCGCTAAGCACAACAGCGCAGGCGCAGCGCTCGTTCGTCTCCGCACTACGAGATGACGCTGCCATAGAGGACCAAATTCTGCTTCCGCCGATCCACGTATTAATATGTAATGCAGCTAATGAGATTGCTGCTAACGTAGAACCTTTTCTCCTTGCGGATCACACTCGCGCAGTGATACAGGAACGCGCGAGTTATTATAACGAGTGTACAGACCTCCGATTGCCAGTCTGCATTTGTCTGTACCAGTCTATAGTCAAGTTTCAGTCTGCGCCTAATAAAGTTAACATATCCCTGTACATAGCCATGAAGATAAATGTATATACACTTTTGTCAAGTACAAGAGATATATGCGAGAATAAGATTAACGTATCAATAGCAAAGGAACTTCAGATTGTCCATTGTAAATAGCATCCAGAACCAAGTTATGTAATTTTTATTCTGTTATTATTTTAATAAATGTGTGTAAAAATTAATCAGGTTCTGTTTAAAGTTGGTCTACATCAACATCTACATGACTACTCTGCAATTAACATTTAAGTGCTTGGCAGAGGGTTCATCGAACCACAATCATACTATCTCTCTACTATTCCACTCCCGAATAGCGAGCGGGAAAAAAGAACACCTACACCTTTCTGTTCGAGCTCTGATTTATCTTATTTTATTTTGATGATCATTCCTACCTATGTAGGTTGGGCTCAACAAAATATTTTCGCATTCGGAAGAGAAAGTTGGTGACTGAAATTTCGTAAAAAGGTCTCGCCGCGACGAAAAACGTCTATGCTGTAATGACTTCCATCCCAACTCGTGTATCATATCTGCCACACTCTCTCCCCTATAACGCGATAATACAAAACGAGCTGCCCTTTTTTGCACCCTTTCGATGTCCTCCATCAATCCCACCTGGTAAGGATCCCACACCGCGCAGCAATATTCTAACAGAGGACGAACGAGTGTAGTTTAAGCTGTCTCTTTAGTGGACTTGTCGCATCTTCTAAGTGTCCTGCCAATGAAACGCAACCTTTGGCTCACCTTCCCGACAATATTATCTATGTGGTCCTTCCAACTGAAGTTGTTCGTAATTTTAACACCCAGGTACTTAGTTGAATTGACAGCCTTGAGAATTGTACTATTTATCGAGTAATTGAATTCCAACGGATTTCTTTTGGAACTCATGTGGATCATCTCACACTTTTCGTTATTTAGCGTCAACTGCCACCTGACACACCATACAGCAATCTTTTCTAAATCGCTTTGGAACTGATACTGGTCTTCGGATGACCTTACTAGACGGTAAATTACAGCATCATCTACGAACAATATAAGAGAACTGCTCAGATTGTCACCCAGGTCATTTATATAGATCAGGAACAGCAGAGGTCGCAGGACGCTTCCCTGGGGGACACCTGATATCACTTCAGTTTTACTCGATGATTTGCCGTCTATGACTACGAACTGCGACATTCCTGACAGGAAATCACGAATCCAGTCGCACAACTGAGACGATACCCCATAGCTCCGCAGCTTGATTAGAAGTCGCTTGTGAGGAACGGTGTCAAAAGCTTTCCGGAAATCTAGAAATACGGAATCAACTTGAGATCCCCTGTCGATAGCGGCCATTACTTCGTGCGAATAAAGAGCTAGCTGCGTTGCACAAGAGCGATGTTTTCTGAAGCCATGCTGATTACGTGTCAATAGATCGTTCCCTTCGAGGTGATTCATAATGTTTGAATACAGTATATGCTCCAAAACCCTACTGCAAACCGACGTCAATGATATAGGTCTGTAGTTAAATGGATTACTCCTACTACCCTTCTTGAACACTGGTGCGACCTGCGCAATTTTCCAATCTGTAGGTACAGATCTATCGGTGAGCGAGCGGTTGTATATGAGTGCTAAGTAGGGAGCTATAGTATCTGAAAGGAACCTAATCGGTATACAATCTGGACCTGAAGACTTGCCCGTATCAAGCGATCTGTGTTGCTTCGCAACCCCTAAGGGGTTCATGCTAGCAGATGCTCGTGTTTCAAATTCTGGAATATTCCATTCGTCTTCCCTGGTGAAGGAATTTCGGAAAACTGCGTTCAATAACTCCGCTTTAGCGGCACAGTCGTCGATAACAGTATCATCGGCACTGCGCAGCGAAGGTATTGACTGCGTCTTGCCGCTTGTGTACTTTACATACGACCAGAATTTCTTCGGATTTTCTACCAAATTTCGAGACAATGTTTCGTTGTGGAACCTATTAAAGGCATCTCGCATCGAAGTACGTGCCAAATTTCGCGCGTCTGTAAATTTTAGCCCATCTCCGGGATTTCGCGTTCTTCTGAACTTCGCATGCTTTTTCCGTTGCCTCTGCAACAGCGTTCGGACCTTTTTCTGTGTACTACGGGGGATCCGTTCCATCTCTTACCAGTTTATGAGGTATGAATATCTCAATTGCTTTTGCTACTATATCTTTGAATTTGAGCCACATCTACATTCGCATAGTCAGTTCGGAAGGAATGGAAATTGTCTTTTAGGAAGGCTTCTAGTGACACTTTATCCGCTTTTTTAAATAAAATTATTTTACGTTTGTTTCTGATGGATTTGGAAGAAATGGTATTGAGCCTAGCTACAAAGACCTTGTGATCACTAATCCCTGTATCAGTCATGATGCTCTCTATCAGCTCTGGATTGTTTGTGGCCAAGAGGTCAAGTGTGTTTTCGCAACCATTTACAATTCGCGTGGACTAACTGCTCGAAATAATTTTCGGAGAAAGCATTTAGGACAATCTCGGAAGACGTTTTCTGCCTACCACTGTTTTTGAACAAGTATTTTTGCCAACATACCGAGGGTAGGTTGAAGTCCCCACCAACTATAACCGTATGAGTGGGGTGTTTATTTGTTACGAGACTCAAACTTTCTCTGAACTGTTCCGCAACTGTATCATCGGAGTCTGGGGGTCGGTAGAAGGAGCCAATTATTAACTTAATTCGGCTGTTAAGTATAACCTCCAGCCATACCAGTTCGCACGGAGTATCTACTTCGACTTCACTACAAGATAAACCACTACTGACAGACACAAACACTCCACCACCAATTCTGCCTAATCTATCTTTCCTGAACACCGCCTGAGACTTCGTAAAAATTTCTGCAGAACTTATTTCAGGCTTTAGCCAGCTTTCTGTACCTATAACGATATCAGCTTCTGTGCTTTCTATTAGCGCTTGAAGCTCAGGGACTTTTCCAGCGCAACTACAACAATTTACAACTATAATTCCGACTGTTCCTTGATCCAAGCACGTCCTGTAATTGCCAAGCACCCTTTGACATTGCAGCCCATCCCGCACTTTCCCGAGGCCTTCTAACCTAAAAAAACCGCCCAGTCCACGCCACACAGCCTCCGCTACCCGTGTAGCCGCCAGCTGAGTGTAGTGAACTCCTGACCTATTCAGCGGAACCCGAAACCCCACCACCCTATGGCGCAAGTCAAGGAATCTGCAGCCAATACGGTCGCAAAACCGTCTGAGCCTCTGATTCAGACCCTCCACCCGGCTCTGCACCAAAGGTCCGCAGTCAGTTCTGTCAACGATGCTGCAGATGGTGAGCTCTGCCTTCATCTCGTAAGCAAGACGGGCAGCCTTCACCAAATCAGATAGCCGCTGGACTCGAGAGAGAATTTCCTCAGATCCAAAGCGACACACGTCATTAGTGCCGACATGTGCCACCACTTGCAGCTGGCTGCACCCTGTGCTCTTCATGGCATCCGGAAGGACCCTTTCCACATCAGGAATGACTCCTCCCGGAATGCACACGGAGTGCACACTGGATTCCTTGGTCACTGTCAATCTGCTACTCTAAGCGTGCAAGTGGCATTTCTATCGTCTGACCCAACGGCAGAAGATAAACACTCCACAATAAAACCACGAGACATATTGCTGACACTCGCCTACTTCGTTAGAGCGACAAGTCAAATAATCTGGTGGTGTGTGTACTGAAGGTCTTACAATAAGCACACCACAATTATCATTATTATTACTATTATTACACGCGTTACAGGCCTTTTGTCAGACCACGCGAAACATTCATGACTACTTGTTCTTCCTGTTCGTCCAGTACTCCTTCATTCGTTCACTAAAGGCTCTCTTCCTTTCTTCCGTCCACTTTGGCCTTTGGGCTTTAGGTGTTGTTTTCTCTTACATCACTTCCCACTTGTACACCTTGTGTCTATAGACGTCTTGGTCCATGATGTCCGCTGAATCTGTCTGAGCTCTTTCCAGATCAATTTTGACCAGTGTCATCCAGGGTTTAGTGGTCTTGAGTCTCTGGATGTACCTGTGGATTCTATTGGTAAGTCTGGTCTGTGGGAATCTGCTTATGTGTCCATAAAATTTTAGTCGCCTCTTTCTATTGTCCGCTGTGATGTTGGAGAACTTCTCTGTGGTGTCCCTGGAGTGAAACCTATATCCATCGTACGTGAGTTTTGGCCCAATAATTTTCCTAATAATTTTTCTTTTCCTGTGTGAGAACGTTTTCAAGGTCTGCCTTCGTGTGGAACATCAGAGTTTCACTGGCGTATAGCACCTCAGGTTTGATTACAGTGCTGTAGTGACGAATTTTGGCGCAGGTGGACAAACATTTATTGTTATAAATACCCTCTTCATTTTCAATAACGTAGTGTTGTGGGCAATTTTCTCCTTTCCTGTCGGCCCGAGCACTTCACCTAGGTACTTGAAGTATGTGACCCTGTTGATATTGCCATACTTTGTCTTCAAATTTGGAATGTTTAATTTCGGGCAGAAGAACTCAGTTTTCTGAAAGGAAATCTTTAGCCCTACTTTTCCTGCGCACTCTTTGAGCACTTCTGTCTGCCTGATTGCTGTAGTTTCGTTATCTGTGAGCCGTTTCAGATCGTCCGCGAAGGCTAGACAGCCGACCTGAGCTTGTCCTTGGGTCGTCCAAGTCGCACTGGCTTCCAATGGCCTTGTATTTGCAGCTCTTTCTCCTATTCCTTGATGACCTTATTCAGCACTAGGTTGAAGAGGAGCGGTGACAGTCCGTCACCTTGGCGAACACCTGTCTTGATTCCAAAGAGTTCGGAGATTTCCCCTTTGAACTTCACCTTAGGTGTCGTGTCTGTCAAGGGTATCTTTGATCAGTAGCAGTGTCTTGCCGTCCAAACCTTGTTCGTGTAGAATGTTGAACAATAACTGGCGGTCGATGGAGTCATATGCCTTCTTGAAGTCAACGAAGGTTCATATGACTGGACTGTTCCTGAGAGCCTTGATTTTCAGGGTAGTCTTCAAATTGAAGATGTGTTCTGAACAGGAGCGACCAGGCCGGAAGCCCGCCTGGTACTCGCCGATCTTATGTTCCAGTTGGTTCCGTGTTCTTTGGAGTTGGCACACTGAGAGTACCTTGTATGTGACTTGTAGTAGTGAGATGCCACTGTAATTGTTCACATCTGTGGGGTCACGCTTTTTGTGGAGGGAGTGGATCAGTGCGCTATTGCAGTCGCCTGGCAACTTTTCTGACGTCCATATGTCTGTGATGATTTGAGTGAGTTCTCTGAGTGAGTTTGGTCCGAGGTTTTTCAGTAGTTCGGCCACTATGCCGTCTTCACCAGATGTCCTGTTGTTTTTGAAGCTGAGGATGTACTTCTACATCTACATCTACATCTATACTCCGCAAGCCACCCAACGGTGTGTGGCGGAGGGCACTTTACGTGCCACTGTCATTACCTCCCTTTCCTGTTCCAGTCGCGTATGGTTCGCGGGAAGAACGATTGTCTGAAAGCCTCCGTGCGCGCGCGAATCTCTCTAATTTTACATTCGTGATCTCCTCGGGAGGTATAAGTAGGGGGAAGCAATATATTCGATACCTCATCCAGAAACGCACCCTCTCGAAACCTGGCGAGCAAGCTACACCGCGATGCAGAGCGCCTCTCTTGCAGAGTCTGCCACTTGAGTTTGCTAAACATCTCCGTAACGCTATCATGGTTACCAAATAACCCTGTGACTAAACGCGCCGCTCTTCTTTGGATATTCTCTATCTCCTCCGTCAACCCGATCTGGTACGGATCCCACAATGATGAGCAATACTCAAGTGTAGGTCGAACGAGTGTTTTGTAAGCCACCTCCTTTGTTGATGGACTTCCTTTTCTAAGGACTCTCCCAGTGAATCTAAACCTGGTACCCGCCTTACCAACAATTAATTTTATATGATCACTCCACTTCAAATCGTTCTGCACGCATACTTCCAGATATTTTACAGAAGTATCTGCTACCAGTATTTGTTCCGCTATCATACAATAGAGGATCCTTCTTTCTATGTATTCGCAATACATTACATTTGCCTATGTTAAGGGTCAGTTGCCACTCCCTGCACCAAGTGCCTATCCGCTGCAGATCTTCCTGCATTACGCTACAATTTTCTAATGCTGCAACTTCTCTGTATACTACAGCATCATCCGCGAAAAGCCGCATGGAACTTCCGACACTATCTACTAGGTCATTTATATATATTGTGAAAAGCAATGGTCCCATGACACTCCCCTGTGGCACGCCAGAGGTTACTTTAACGTCTGTAGACGTCTCTCCATTGATAACAACATGCTGCGTTCTGTTTGCTAAAACCTCTTCAATCCAGCCACACAGCTGGTGTGATATTCCGTAGGCTCTTATTTTGTTTATCAGGCGACAGTGCGGAACTGTATCGAACGCCTTACGGAAGTCATGGAAAATAGCATCTACCTGGGAGCCTGTATCTAATATTTTCTGGGTCTCATGAACAAATAAAGCGAGTTGGGTCTCACACGATCGCTGTTTCCGGAATCCATGTTGATTCCTACAGAGTAGATTCTGGGTATCCAAAAACGACATGATACGCGAGCAAAGAACATGTTCTAAGACTCTACAACAGATCGACGTCCGAGATATAGGTCTATAGTTTTGCGCATCTGCTCGACGACCCTTCTTGAAGACTGGGACTACCTGTGCTCTTTTCCAATCATTTGGAACCTTCCGTTCCTCTAGAGACTTGCTGTACACGTGTGTTAGAAGGGGGGCAAGTTCTCTCGCGTACTCTGTGTAGAATCGAATTGGTATCACCTCAGGTCCAGTGGACTTTCCTCTGTTGAGTGATTCCAGTTGCTTTTCTATTCCTTGGACACTTATTTCGATGTCAGCCATTTTTTCGTTTGTGCGAGGATTTATAGAAGGAACTGTAGTGCGGTCTTCCTCTGTGAAACAGCTTTGGAATAGGTGTTTAGTATTTCAGCTTTACGCGTGTCATCCTCTGTTTCAATGCCATCATCATCCCAGAGTGTCTGGATATACTGTTTCGATCGACTTACTGATCTAACGTAAGACCAGAACTTCCTAGGATTTTCTGTCAAGTCGGTACATAGAATTTTACTTTCGAGTTCACTGAACGCTTCACGCATAGCCCTCCTTACGCTAACTTTGACATCGTTTAGCTTCTGTTTGTCTGAGAGTTTTTGGCTGCGTTTACACTTGGAGTGAAGCTCTCTTTGCCTTCGCAGTAGTTTCCTAACTTTGTTGTTGAACCACGGTGGTTTTTTCCCGTTCCTGACAGTTTTACTTGGCACGTACCTATCTAAAACGCATTTTACGATTGCCTTGAACTTTTTCCATAAACACTCAACATTGTCAGTGCCGGAACAGAAATTTTCGTTTTGATCTGTTAGGTAGCCTGAAATCTGCCTTCTATTACTCTTGCTAAACAGATAAACCTTCCTCTCTTTTTTTTATATTCCTATTAACTTCCATATTCAGGGATGCTGCAACGGACTTATGATCACTGATTCCCTGTTCTGCACTTACAGAGTCGAAAAGTTCGGGTCTGTTTGTTATCAGTTGGTCCAAGATGTTATCTCCAAGAGTCGGGGTAGTGAGTCTGTGTGTCTATCTACAGGTTCTTCGTCTGGGAATCTCTCTGTGGGTTCTGGAAAATTCAGAAGTTCTGAGAAGTACTGTGCCAGCACCTTCCAGCTCTCTGTATCCGTCAGTACCAATTTTCCGTCAGTACTTCTAAAGCAGAGGTTCGGTGATGTGTATCCTCGGATGTGCCCTGCAAATGTCCTGAAGAAGTCCCTTGCGTTGTAGTTGCGGAAGTTGTCCTATACAGAGTCCAGGTATTCCATCAAGTATTTCCTCTTGGATTGTCTAATAATTTTTGCTGTTGTCTTTCGTGTTTCGCTGAACACCTGTAAATTTTCTGTGGACTTGTCACTGTTGTATTCCTGGTATGCCAGTTACGTGATGACGAGTACATTCTCAGAATCAGTGTTCCACCAGGGGTTCTTGGTATTCTTCTTCAGAGGAATGAGGGCTTGTGCTATTTCTGTGATTTTTTTCGGAAGTTTTGCCAGTCATTTGTATTATTATTATTGTTTACTTGCGTTGCGTTTTTTTACCAAACCCCTATTGACTGTTATTTAAGTAATCCTACACTACATATGATGTATTTATTAACGATTAATTTTTGAAATGCCTTCTTAAATAAATTCGTTCTAGTAATCTCTCAATTATCCTGGGCAATTCATTGTACAGTTTATTACTCCATAGAAAGTGCTGCTTCGAGCTTTATTTTTCCCCTTGTTTCGTATATATAAGTTCAGTCTATATTTGATTGCATGGTCGTAATAGCTAGGCTTTCACAGGGTAATTAACATCTATCTTAAAGCCGCTCAGTTTTTTCGGTATTACTGTAACGATTTCCCCCGCTCGACATTATTCTAGAATGGGTCACATGAGAGTTTTGCAAGCAATCTCCATTGTACACTGATTGCATTTTCCAAGTATGCTATCAATGAACCGAGCTCTGCCACCTGTTTACCTTCCTTGGGTCTATGTGATCATTAAATACCGTGTCCTTACACGTAATTACACCCAGGAATTTGTACGAATTGACAGTTTCCAACTTGTACTTACTGATGTTGCCGGCTTATAATACTACATTTCTCCCTTTTATGAAGAGCTTAATTTTATATTACTCAAATTTGAAATCAAATTGCATATCTTTAGTGCCACTTTCAAATCTGATTAACATCTTACTATCTGTGGAGCTCTTTTCAGACTTAACATCATTATAGATAACTGCATCATCTAGGAAAAGTCTAAGGTTACTATTAATATTGTCAGTTAAGCCATTAATATTGTAAGTAGGCTGTTTAGGTTTTTTTTATTGGTAACGCCGCCGTCACGTAGCGCTCTGTATGAAAATCACTGACTGTGCTGTGTGCAGTCTGTGGCTGGTTTGCATTGTTGTCTGCCATTGTAGTGTTGGGCAGCGGTAGCTGAATGCTAACAGCGCGTAGCGTTGCGCAGTTGGAGGTGAGCTGCCAGCAGTGGTGGACGTGGGTAGAGAGATGGCGGAGTTTTGAAATTTGTAAGAATTGGTGTCATGAAGTGATATATATATTATGACTACTAAGGTAGATACATTGTTTGTTCTCTATTAAAATCTTTCATTTGCTAACTATACCTATCAGTAGTTAGTGCCTTCCGTAGTTTGAATCTTTTATTTAGCTGGCAGTAGTGGCGCTCGCTGTATTGCAGTAGCTTGAGTAACGAAGATTTTTGTGAGGTAAGTGATTTGTGAAACGTATAGGTTAATGTTAGTCAGGGCCATTCTTTCGTAGGGATTTTTGGAAGTCAGATTGCGTTGCGCTAAAAATCTTGTGTGTCAGTTTAAGCACAGTCATGTATAAATTTTTCAAAAGGGACGTTTCATATGTCGACCCATAGCCGAGGATACCTCACTGGAATCTTCTGATTTCTTTTATTGTAGTTTGTGTGATTAGAGTAGCTTTTGTTTATTGCTAGCGCGTAATTATAGAGAGAATTTCCTGTGTAGTTGTAGTTTGTCATTGTTGTACAGTAAAACAGTTGTGGCATTCATGTAGGTTTGCACCACGTATTTCGCAGCTGCGCTTGCAATTAACTAGATATTATTTTCAGTGCTACGTTAATGTGTTCTCTTATTTTTGCTCTTCAAATTGTGTTCTCTTATTTTTTGCTCTTCAAATTGTGCTTTTCTGTGTTATCGTGTGAAATATTGTGACAATAATGGCGTGTGAAAAACGTAATACTAGGCTACAAAGTAAACTGAGAAATGACAGTGAAGACGAAAGCAGTGTGTTAGCGCCACCATGTAATGAATTCACTAATGTTCAAAGTAGTAATTTGGTAATAGTGCATAGGAAAATGGAACGGGCTGCAAATAATGGTGTAGGCAGTGAAACAGTTAGTGAACAGGGAAGCATTATCGATCGATCGGTCGGCAACAGCTCGCGTCAGGAATCCACAATGACAGGACACAATCTTGCAAATACTGTGCATTCAGGTTTTGCGTCCTCACCGTTTTCTCAAATAAGTCAAGACACATTTTCTGCTTTTCAAAATGCGAATGTTGCCTGTGCAAATGCACTGCCGAAAAGCATAGAGGAACAGATTCCAGACACTAATACATTATTATTGCAATTAATGCAGCAAATGGAACAAAATCAGAGACAAACACAACAAAAGCTTCAAAAGCTAGACACAATGGAACAAAATCTTCAAAAGTTGGACACAATGGAACAACACCAGAGACAAACACAGCAACAGTTAGAGACAATGGAACAAAATCAGAGACAAACACAGCAAAAGCTTCAAAAGTTAGACACCAGACTTGAACAAACACGTGAAGATTTAACTACTGAGTTACATGACATTGAATCGAAATGCCATAAAATCTGTAATGAGGTAAAAACACAAATTTGTGAGCATTTTCACCCTTTTTTCCCGGCATGAAAATGCATTACAGAATCATGAAGCAGCCATAAAAGAACTGCTAACTATTGTTCGTGAAAATCACGACACCTTGCAAGCTAAATGGACTCAGTTGCATCCACCGAATCGGTTACGCAACTTGCAAGAACTCAGGAAAACTTAAAGGATACAGTAGATTCGATTTCAACACAAATGGACACTCTGAACTTGGTTCAGAAAAACACACTGAGGAAATGTGTTCACTATCGGAGGAAGTAGCCGAACTTTCAGATCAGTTCATTAACTTATCTACAAAGGTAGATGATGATCTGAATGATACAGAAAAGTGCGAACAAATTAGGAAATTCAAACAAAATCAGAATCAAATTAATACACAACACCAAAGAGAAATCCGGGAAGTGCTAGATTAGCTGACACAGGTAATACAAGAATTACGTATTTCAGAGGACACTCGCGCTCCAACACGGGAAGAGGGACTTAGAAATACGGAAAAGCCACAAAATAATAACACAGGGCATTTCGGAAATTATGAAAGAAATTGGCAAAGTGCACCGAATTTTGAGATGGAACCGCCGACACGACGTAACAATGACCGATATGCTACCCGCCGACACGATGATTTTGACTATAAGCTGTTCATTACTACACGTAAATTCAAAACATTTAAGAATTCGGGCAACGACATTCATCCACAAGCGTGGCTCCATCAATTCTCTCATTGTTTTCCTCCCCTGGTCATTAGAGCACAGATTAGAATTTATGTGTGGCTACTTGGAGAATGAACCAGCTGTAAGAATGCGATCGGTCATTCACGATTGTCATAGTGAAGGAGAATTTTATCATGCCTTCCTCTCAGCATTTTGGTCTCAAGCTACACAAGACCGAGTAAAACATAGCATCATAATGATGAAACATTTCGAACAATCTGAATTTTACAGTCATGTGAAATATTTTGAAGACATGTTACATAAGAATCAGTATCTTTCAAACCCATACAGACCCTCAGAGCTCATCCGCATTTGCTTAATCAAATTGCCTGAACATTTACGACAAATTATTTTGGCAGGACGTTGCAAAGACGACATTGAAGCTTTTCAGGGACTCTTACAAGAATTAGAAATTGACACTGACAATCGCGGAACGCGAAAACAGGAACACAACAATTACAGGTCACATCTGTCGCAATTCCGGGATGAAAGAAATTATAACTGGACACGGCAAGGCTATTCTCACAACACAAATCGTGACCAAAACAGACACGACCCGTATGATAACCGTTGGCACAGTAAAAATAGTTACAGAGAAAGATCGCATTTCCGTAGTAATGAATATGACAGAGACAGTCATAGAAACAGACAATATGGCAACCAGAACTATTATTATCACGGGAGACACAATAACTGCAGACGCAACGGTCCACAGTGCAGTGATAATTCCGGGAGAAATTCTCCACCACATGACCGACAAACAAGAAACTATGTAAACTACCGACAAAATGACAGTCCTGAATTGCATCAGAACTGGCGGTATTCCTACAGGACAGGGCCCTCTCGATAAGGTGAATTTGTAGAAGTTAGGTCTCCTAATCCCAATAACGACGCGCGCCAACAAAGAGACGGACAATGACTCGCACCGCAGGCAGCCTCGTGCGCCGGCTGGCTCAGAGAAAAATAACATAAGCTAACCTTGAGCAAAATTCCAGTATTCTTTACCGACGTTTACCGCATGATAATTGCGTTCAAGTTCAAACTCTGCGTACTAGGAAGAGTAAAGGTTTACACCACATTTCACATGTAAAACCGTTTATTGAAAGATAATCTGCTTTTTAACTTTGTCTTTGCGATAAAGCTGTTCACATCACGTCACTAGTATACTTTGTCAGACTTAGAATCTGTTAACATGCAACAATGTTTTGAAGTTAACTATCCAGTCTAGAACTTAGAGAACTTATTTAGACAGTATTTACGAGTGCATTGTTATAGTGAACAGACGTCACAGTGTTATTGTGTGGGTACATTCTTGCTTGTTAGTTGCACGATTACGTAGAGACTATAAGGCTTACATACTTAGAACATTTACCAGTACTGCTAATGAGATTTTAATACAACATTTTGGTTTAGTTGAAAATACATTCATTTTTTGAAGTACTTTCTGTGAGATTAAAGATGACTTAGCATTTGATTTCTTTGATAGCTACACGATTATATTACGACGCTACTAATGTGTGACACAATTTACATTGTGCTTTTGCAGTGTTTCTGTTTTATATCTGCACAGTTTTTCTGAATTCTTCTGGAAAGGAAAACATGTTTTAGTAGTAACTTTGTGGTATAGCTACAATGTGACAGCCTTTTCTGTAGCACAACAATACGTTACAGTACAGTACTTACTTCATCACGGCAATAAGCGTAGTAACTACTATATCTATACGCAAAGCATTTCACTTTTGTTTATCATGAGGTAAGTACATTGACTTCTGCAGAACTTAGCTTTCGGAGGACGATAACTACGACACTTCCACAGAGATTATCTTACAACATGACGCACAGTTTAGCGCTACAGTACACGTAATTGAGTGATTAATTTTGTATTTAAAACATTTATTTTTAAAGATATTTGAAGTACATTGATACAACGATTTTATGTGATACATTTCATTCCATTGCTGTAATCTGCAACAACTGAGGATATAATTACATTAATCCTCAGGGGGGGGGGGGGGGGGGGTACACGCTTACTTTGTGTACCATGTGTTTGGCCAGCACAAGGAGCCCTAGCTAATATGGTATTTGCTTATACAACTTTACACATCGGTACTATATTTCTCTAACACATAAATTATACAACTATCTGATTATTTAACTGAGAGAGACAACCATTCATTTTACTACATCAGTGACAGATGTTTACGTAGTTACACAGTTAGTTCACACTAACGAAATTGTATTTTATCTGTACTTTTGTGAACTGTTCATATTTTTTTGGAACCATTGTGATACTATGAGAGCTTTGAATGACATATTTAGTATGAGATCATGATTTTTAAAGTATGTTTGAGGTAGATGACACTTTTGACATGAGCACAGAATTTTTTTTGGTTTTGAAATTATTGGAGGAAGCTACGACGATTTTGATATTTGGCTGAGGTTTTATGATGTTATGATGACGATGTGTACTACGCTGTTGCGGTATGTTTATGATCAATAAGCTGATCCTATATGAGGAATTTGATTATGCTACATATTTATTACGATGAGATATTGAAGGAGTGTCTACGAATATGTGTATATGTAATAAGGTAAGGAATAATGAGTAGTGGTTAGGGACTCTGGTTTGTGAAAAAGTATGTTGGAAACCGAGTATCGTACTTTAAGTGTTATGAAATGTGTGTATATGCGTGAATGTATCACTATGCTGGTGAAAAATTTTTTTGGACACTATTATAGTTAAAGGATTTTGTTTCTACAGATTTGTAACGCAAATTCTTGACCTGCGAAAATATTTTTATGTGAGACTGTCACTGTAGCGGAAACTGCTGTCGTAAATTTTTCAGTAAGAAAGGTAAGTGACCACCTTCACATAATGCGTCGTGGGCACCCAGCTGCGCGACAACCACCTGACAAAAGAAAGCCATTAGTGTGTGCCTGTCAGAGGCAGAGGTGGAAAAAAAGAAGGGCCATTATCCTCGCTATTGACATTCCTTTGTAGAAAGCATCGTAAATATGACACCCTCAAACTTGAAAACATGATTACACTGTAGAGTTCTTAATTTATGATATTTACTGAAATGAAATGATGAGAAACATTTTATATCTATTGTCTTTCTAGCTGAGAGATTGCTCATTTTGTTTAATATCCAGTTTCTATCTGCATTGCAGCATTGGTTAAAATAAAATTTAATAGATGTACTAATATCACTATTTTCTGTCTACAGACCCAGTAAAGAATCATTTTATGATGTACTTTCTTGGAAAAGAGAGCACAAATAGACATTTCCCTTCACAGGAATTGCAAAAATATTTTTTTTTACGATTTGGTAACTTATCTGATAGCGTATGTTCTTGTGATGCATCACTCTAGTGTTAAGATGTGACATAGGTATTAAACATTTTTACTGTAATATTTTTTCTGCTTCAGCTTTGTCATGTTTAGATATAAATTATTACATTTATTGCTGCTCGCTATGCTTCCTTGCATTTTTTTGTCATTGCTGTTTGTATTAATTGTTTTGTGCTGCTGCATTGCCTCATCCCTTAGTTAAGCATCTGAGCTCAGTTGATTTAAGTTAGCTTAACAGGGAGTAGCCTATATAAGAGAATGAGTTGCGATGAATTTGAAGAAATGCACTGAGAGGTTATATGAGAAAAGTACAGAAAGCAGGTATAGATAGGACTTTTTGGAAATAATGAAGAACGAAGGGAGATCTCCAAGAAGTGAAGAAAGTTTTGTTTGCAAGATACTGCAGTAACACAAACCCTGTCCTTTCCCTTTCTATTATTCCGCTATGTGTTTGTGTACTCTTGTATATTTGTGTTCTTCCTGTCTTTATGTGTTTAGCTAATAATATTTACATTGTAGAATTTTTCTGATGTTTAGACATTATTTATTCTCTTTTATTTTAATGCTAATGTGTGATGTTGATGTTTCAATAATTATTCTGATCTTTTATGTATGTACATATGTCATAATTCCTGTAACACTGATGTATTTGTTATTTCGATTCTTTTGTAATGTCTGTATTACTACAATGTTATCTGTTTTGTTATGTTCTTTAATGATATATTTTGTACCTTTGTTATTGTATTTCATGTTATAAAATTGTAATTGACACCAGTTCATCAAATTAAGTAACTTGTAAATTACATTTCACTGCACACGTTTCTGTTGGTCATAGTATACGGACAATATGTGAGAAGTAGGGACTGATAGTGTTTGCATGTGTGTTAATAATTCAGTAAGGGACTGGATAACAGCATTGCTGTTCTAAGGACATTTCGAAAACAATTTTTGTGAGTGCACAAGTGGTGGTTTATGGACTTGCTATATTCTGCGCAAGACTCTTCGATGGTGATTGTACACCTGCACAGTCGCAAAAGATGGCTGCTGGCCCTCTCTACATGGACTATAGTGGGTCTGCATCTTTGATGGCCCACCAATACCATTAATTCTGCAGTGGGTCTGCACCTTTGATGACCCACCAATACCATAATTTCTGCAGTGGGTCTGCACCTTTGATGACCAACCAATACCATTATTTCTACAAGGACTGCAGTGGATCTGGTGGCCCACCAATACCGTAATCTCTACCAGGACTACAATGGGTCTACTCTGTATTGACCTACCTACCAATATTCTTCAAAACTTCGACTGACTATGCTGTGGGTTTGCTCTGTTGTTGCCCATTACCTGTCAGCATGTCAAGAGTCAGCACTGTCTTTTCGTTGGAAGGACAACACTACTTCTTCAAAACTGCATGGAAATCCACTACTTCCGTGTGCACTTCCTTTTGCTGCTCAGACTTTGAGAAAAAAAAACACTGCTATTTTACTGTGATGAACGATCAGCACTATCTTTATGGACTGTGAGAAAATTTTAGCTTTTGACCAACTTTGTATCGATAAGTGTGTGCATTTCATTTCTTTGTTATTGTAAATATGAAAAAAAATTCAAATCTGTATTGGCTACTGCCCAAAACAATTTGTAAATTTTTTTGTGGGGAGCATGGGGGCTATGTAAGTAGGCTGTTTAGGTTTTTTTTATTGGTAACGCCGCCGCCACGTAGCGCTCTGTATGAAAATCACTGGCTGTGCCGTGTGCAGTCTGTGGCTGGTTTGCATTGTTGTCTGCCATTGTAGTGTTGGGCAGCGGCAGCTGGATGCTAACAGCGAGTAGTGTTGCGCAGTTGGAGGTGAGCCGCCAGCAGTGGTGGACGTGGGTAGAGAGATGGCGGAGTTTTGAAATTTGTAAGAATTGGTGTCATGAAGTGATATATATATTATGACTACTAAGGTAAATACATTGTTTGTTCTCTATTAAAATCTTTCATTTGCTAACTATACTATATTTGCTATTTAAAATTATGAACACATGTATTTGGCGAGAAATGCGGTTGTAGACTGTGCCAGCGTATCTTAGGCACCGAGATAGATATATAAACCGCAAACTGGCTACCCAAAAGTCTCTTTTAATTCTCGAAACAGCAATTACCGTTCATTCTGAAACAAGCATAAATCCACTATAAACAGATAGCATTATGTTTGCAGATTACATATCAAGGTGCAACTCTGCAGTTAGATTTTTCAGCTACATGTCAGAGTTCAAAAGTTCCTCTGAACGTAAGAATCAGAACTTATGTTCAAGGTAAGCTGCCATTCACTTCAACAATCTCTTGAGAGTATTGCACAGAATAATGGCTATGATCCAAAGATAGTGAGGCAGTTATATCATAAGAAAACGCGGAAAAGGACAACGACTTTAGTAAAAACAAATACTCAAACCCAAGATCAGACCAAGAAATGGTTGTCGGTTCCTTATATAGGTAATGTCTCCTACAAGATAGGGCGCCTGTTGAAAAATTCAGGTTTTAAAATTTTGCTTCTCGACGAGTAATAGTTTAAAGCAAAATTTGGTTCATTCCCTTGAGAAATACTGTGATAGGTCAGCGAAATCAGGCGTATATGAGATTATATGTGATGATTGCCCATGTTATTACATTGGTCAAACAGGCAGAGCTATAGCAGTAAGTTTTAAAGAACATCTTCCAATAAAGGGCGTAGGAACACGGGGGTCAGCCTTTGTGGAACATCTGGTGCAAATGGCTCATACACCTAAGCCTTTACGTGACATAAAGCTACTACATCATGAAGTTAAGGGATATAGACTTGACACGCTTGAGGAACTACAAATTTATGCACACCTAATTACAGATAGCAGCAATTTACTGAACGATAAACTGTATCTAAAAAGATAGAGCATACTTCGAAGGCTTCCAGCCTATATTAGGTTTACAATAATTCATAATGCATGTGACCATTACAGTATCTGTAACAAAAAAAGAACCTTTACTACAGATGTTCATACGAGATTTGTTGGTCAGTTTATAAGGCTCTGTAGTAGAATGTAAAACGTAGTCATGCTGGATACTGTAATTAACATACAATAGTAAAGTATAAAATTAATTCATAGCAAAAATGTTATCTGACGCATGCGTAATAAGAGTTTGATTCTATACATCTAACGCATGCGCGCCGCCCTCTGCGAGGCAGACCGCGAAGCCCTTGTGGTCCGCAGTCTCTAGTCACAGGACGTGGCCCATACAACGGGCTTAAAGTGAATTTGCTACAGCTTGTTTAATATAAGTGACAAAACCTTATGGTTATGCATCAAGTTTTATAAAGTTGACTTGTTTTAGGCAAACATTTATATTATATTTTATGTAAGTACTACACGTTGCATCCTGTAGGATGACTATGTCTAATATAATTTATTAGCACACAATATTAACTTTTTGAAGGTTCTGAAGAAGACGTTGAAACCTCGGTAAACAATAAAGTTAACCTGCAACTGTAAGCTGTATATTCTTATATAAACAATATCAGTTGCTGTCGCTGCATAAAAATGTTAAAAATTATTATAGAAACCGGTAATAACATTGTCTGTAAACAATGTAGAAAAGCCTTTCAGTCTGTCTGAAAGGTCATGTCTGCTGGGTGCCCGGCGTTTTGGAATCAGAATTACACAAATGGTAGTTGAACCTAAACTGAGACCGAGTGAGGTGGCGCAGTGGTTAGCACACTGGACTCACATTCGGGAGGACGACGGTTCAATCCCGCGTCCGGCCATCCTGATTTAGATTGATTTCCTTAGATCACTTCAGTCAAATACCAGGATGGTTCCTTCGAAAGGCACGGCCGATTTCCTTCCCCATCCTTCCCTAATCCGAGCTTGTGCTCCGTCTCTAATGACCTCGTTGTCGACGGGACGTTAAACACTAATCTCCTCCTCCTAAACTGAGAAGCTTTAGTAAGGGTCAATGACCAGAAGACAATAAGGGATCAATGATCTGAAAAGAACAAACAGATAGACTAGACTACAAAAGTAAAACTGAGCCACGCAACAAAAACTACACAGACACAGTGCAAGACATACACATAATAGAATCTCATTTACACAGACGAAAGATACGCACTCTCTGTCCTACACAGTCCTGTCTCATACTGCAGCAAAGAACATAGTCTGCAATGACATACATGCGTAAGTTAATATATTCCTCCACATAGTGTATAAAACGACGAAAACGCTTCTACCAAGTATAAACAAATCAAAATCCAAAAGAGACAAATTCTACGTGCAAACTTAAATATAAAATTGCATTATAGTGTTTGTAGAAATGACTAACAGAAATTTTAGAACAATCTGTGTGAGACTGCCTCGAAATAAAACATGTCACACTTGCAGAACAATTAATGCAACGTTATCAACGCCCTCAAGTGTACAGCAAGGCTTAGAAATTATCAGGATAAATAATCACGACGAGTATTTTATCCAAATGCAAGAGAATCTTTATATCCAAAATTCCCTAGCAGAAATCAAATTACTCGCAAAAGAGTATACAATAACAACACATTGTTAAAACGGAATAAAGACATAAAACATTACAGAACTCTCTCTCTCTCTCTCTCTCTCTCTCTCTCTCTCTCTCTCTCTCTCTCTCTACAGGTATACAGGTATCCCTACCTGTCGTAAGACGCGACTAAAAGGAGGCTCACACTTTTCAGCCCTATACGTTCAGGTCTCATTTTATGGTTTGACCTGCCACTTTCCAAATTCTATAGAAGTGTGGGTCTTATGGATGAGGACGCCTTACGTGGTGCATGAGTTATCCATAGTGCCCTTAGATTCTATCTCCTGGACCTCTTGTCATGGCTTTGCATATCCACCTGCAATTCAGCTATTTGGGCGAGGATACTTTCTGGGGCCGGCCAGAGTGGCCGTGCGGTTCTAGGCGCTACAATCTGGAACCGAGCGACCGCTACGGTCGCAGGTTCGAATCCTGCCTCGGGCATGGATGTGTGTGATGTCCTTAGGTTAGTTAGGTTTAATTAGTTCTAAGTTCTAGGCGACTGATGACCTCAGAAGTTAAGTCGCGTAGTGCTCAGAGCCATTTGAACACTTTCTGGGGTATGTCATATTTTTCCGTTGTCTCCTGTCCTCTTTCGCCCCCATGACAGTATTGGATTTCTCTGCGCCCAATATCCAGCACGTTGTGTATGGGGCCGTCATGTAGCCATTTGGTGGTAGCCCCCTGACAACACAGGGATTGCACTGCTGATGCATGAGTTGTAAACCCCACACGTATGCCTGTCTTCCTGGGCCATCAGGATTCGCGCCAACGACCATCATGCAACATGGCCTTTGCTGTGGCTGGGTGGTGCCCGTGGGGAGAGCCCCTGATCGGATTGGGTGGCATCAGAGCAGATGACCCGCAATGAAGCAGACTAAGTCATGTGTTGCTGGTGACAGTTCGGCGCCAGCAGTCTCTAAGAAGGGCAAGATCGAGTACAATGCTGGCAGATATGACCCTAAAGCATTTCCCTCCCTCGCTGCACCATGGGAGGAACATAGAGCTACAGAAAGAAGAGAGCCATATTCGTCTCGGTGTTTAGTATGTAGCAGAATGGACGGGGGCTCCTTTCTCCCTATGAAGCCTCAGTTTTTTTGTTGAACATCTTGAGTATAAGTTTGGGAAAGTGACAGCACTGTCCAAGATGAGAAGCGGTGCAGTCTTCATTCAGACAGCATCCCCAGCTCAATCGCAGACGTTACTCACTTGTGACCGGCTGAGTGATATTCCTGTTTCCGTCACTCCTCACAAAAGCCTCAACCTGGTCCAGGGCATTATTTCCCAACGCGACCTCCTCTTGCAATCTAGCAACAGGGTTGCTACTGGTGCCTTCATCTTGGCCTTTGAGGGTGATTCATTGCCTGAAAGGATCTAGGTGATGGTTTACCGTTGTGATGTACCATACATCCCTCCCTCTATGCAGTGCTTTAAGTGCTGGAAATTCGAGCACATGTCTTCGCACTGCACTTCCAATGCCACATGTCGAGAGTGCCGACGTCCACTGCATCCAGATACTCCCTGTGCACCTCCTCCCACTTGTGTCAACTGCGGAGAGCAGCACTCTCCCTGCTCGCCAGACAGCACAGTACTTAAGAAGGAGTAGTTGACTTACCAAGAGGATAAACGTAAATTTGGACGATGACACCCTGTTCGGTTGATGTTCACATACGCTTCAGCTTCATTACCATTGCCATCTCCAGTACCAGTCGTATCACACCCTATGCCACGAACAGAGGGCCCTCCAGGCCTCCAGAATACATACTCCCCCTTGGTGGAAGGGACAAAATCTAATTCTGTTGCTCCCAAAGTACCTACTTCAGGAGGAAGCCCCCCCCCCCCCTGTTGTGTACACAGTTCCGCATAGTCAGCGCATACATAACTTCCCACTAGAGCGCGCCCCGATAAGCACAACAGCACAGGCGCAGCGCTCGTCTGTCTCTGCAGTACGAGATGGTGCTGCATCAGAGACGGACCAATTCTGATTCCACCAATCTGCATATTAATATGTAATGCAGCCAATGAGATTGCTGGTAACGTAGAATCTTTTCTCCTCGAGGATCACACTCGCGCAGTGATATCTGAACACGCGAGGTATTATAACGAGTGTACAGACCTCAGAGCAGTCAGTCTACATTTGTCTGCATTAGTCTATAGTCAAGTTTCAGTCTGCGCCTAATAAGATTATCATATTCCTGTACATAGCCATGAAGAGAAATGTATAGACACTTTGTCAAGTATCAGAGATATGTGAGAATAAGATTAACGTACCAAGACCAAAGGAACTTCAGATAGTCAATTGTAAATAGCATCCAGAATCAAGTTACATAAGGTTTATGCTTGTTACTATTTTAATAAATGTGTGTAAAAATTAATCAGGTTGTGTTTAAAGTTGGTCTCTGTCAATGTGCTACTCTAAGCGTGCAAATGGCATTTCTATCGTCTGACCTAACGGCAGAAGATAAACATGCCACAATAAGACCACGAGATATATTGCTGACACTCGCCTACTTTGTTAGAGCGACAAGTCAAATAATCTGATGGTGTGTGTACCGAAGGTCTTAAAATACGCACACCACAGCCCCTAAACAAAGGGGACATCTGTCTCCTAAGCCCCAACTGGAGAAGCAACAGCCTCTTCTGGCTCCCCTCATGTGGAAGATGTCCCTTGGGAGAAACGAAATGGCAAGCAAACAAAGAAGTCTGCTACGAAAAAGGACCCTCCGGTGACCCCAACACCACCACTCCCTACCAATTCTGCACCTGCAGATGAGGTGGAGATCTCAGTGTCCCCTGAGGACCTGGATCTCACTGATGGCTCATCCACAATAGGAATGGATACAAATAATCAGTGCCAGCAGGTGACTCTGAGGTGTGACCTGCCTCATTACATGTTTCTTGCCTTCGAAGCCTCACGATAACGTCATCCTCCAGTGGAATTGCTGCAGTTTTTGCTACCATCTGGCTGAACTATGGTAACTGTTAAGCCTTACAGCTGCTTTCTGCATTGCCCTCCAGGAAACCAGGTTCCCGGCAATGTGTACCCCTGCTCTTCTCGGCTATAGGGGATATTACAAGAACCATAGTGACTATAATAGAGTGTCAGGTGGAGTTCGTGTTAATGTCCTGAACTCAGTATACAGTGAACCTGTGCCCCTTCAAACCCCTCTTGAAGGTGTGGCTGCCTGCCACAGTGACCGAGCGGTTCTAGACGCTTCAGTGTGGAACCACGCGGCTGCTATGGTCGCAGGTTCGAATCCTGCCTTGCGCATGGATGTGTGTGATGTCCTTAGGTTAGTTAGGTTTACGTAGCTCTAAGTCTAGCGGACTGATGACCTCAGTTGTTAAGTCCCATAGTGCTTCGAGCCATTTGAACCATTTGAAGCTGTGGCTGTCAGAATAAAGACGACACAGAAAATAACTGTCTGCAATGTATATCTTCCTCCAGATGGTGCAGTACCCCTGAACGCATTGGCTGCACTAATTCATCAACTTCCTAAACCTTCCTTAACGCCCATAACCCCTTGTGGCGTGGCACCGTTCTTGTCTCAACTCGATCTCTGCCTCTTAAATACTGCCCCCCCCCCCCCACAAACATTTCAGTGTGGCTCATGCTACTTACTCGGCCATTGATTTATCCCTCTGCAGCCCAGGACTTCTCCCATCTGTCCAACGGAGATCCCATGATGACTTGTGTGGTAGTGACCAGTTTCCCATCTTCCTGTCACTCCCCCCAGCGCCATTCCCCGAACGTCTACCAAGATGGGCTTTAAACAAGGCAAACTGGGAAGCTTTCACCTCTGCCGTCACTGCTGAATCTCCCCCACATGGTACTATCGATGTGGTAGTTGAGTAGGTCATTAGAACGATCGTTACTGCGGCGGGAAACACGATCCCTTGTTCTTTAGGGTGCCCCCGGCGAAAGTCAGTACCTTGGTGCTCACCGGAAGTCGCTGAGGCCATTAAACAGCATCGACGAGCTCTACAGGGACATAAACGGCACCCTTCCCTAGAGCACCTAATAGCTTTTAAAAGACAGAAACAGGAGTATTGGGAGAGGTACGTCTTGACCATTGGGTACCATACAACGCTTTCCCAAGTCTGGACGTGTTTGTGGGTACCAGACACTGACAGGTGTTACTGGTATTAACAACAATGGCGTGTTATCTACCGACGCAAAAGCAATTGCCGAGCGCTTTTCTGAGCATTATGCTCGAGCCACCGCCACTGAGCATCATGGGGAACCCCATAATGCTCCATTTTCAGAGTGGGAGCTCCTCAGCGTCCTTCCACGTTGCCCCGACACAGTTCCTGGGCCAGATCGGATCCACAGTCAGATGATCAAACATCTCTCGTCCGACCGTAAGCAACATCTCCTCGTCATCTTCAACTGAATCTGGTGCGATGGCGTCTTTCCATCGTAATGGCGGGAGAGCACCATCATTCCAGCGCTAAAACCCGATAAAACCCCGCTTGATGTGGATAGCTATCGGCCCATCAGACTCACCAACGTTCTTTGTAAGCTGTTAGAATGTATGGTAAGTCGGTTATTCTCTTGGGTCCTGGAGTCACATGGCCTACTGGCTCCACGCCAGGGCGGTTTCCGCCAGGGTCGCTCTATAATTGATAATCTAGTTTTCCTTGAGCCTGCCATCCGAACAGTCTTTTCCAGATGCCAACGCCTGGTTGCCGTCTTTTTTTATTTACGAAAAGCTTACGACACGACCTGACGATATCATATCCTTGCCACTTTATATGAGTGGGGTCTCCAGTGCCCACTCCGGATTTGTATCCAAATTTCCTATCGCTCCGTACTTTCCGTGTCCAAGTTGGTGCCTCAAATAGTTTCCGCCATATCCAGGAGAATGGCGTCCCGCAGGCCTCTGTATTGCGTGTATATCTATTTTTAGTGGCCATTAACGGTCTAGAATAAGCTGTCGGGCCGTCGGTCTCACCTTCTCTGTAAGCAGACGACTTCTGCATATCATACTGCTCCTCCAGTGCTGGTGTTGCCGAGCGGCGCCTATGCATCTGCAAGGTGCAGTCATGAGTTCTAGCCCATGGCTTCCAGTTTTCAACCGCAAACTCGTGTGTCATGCACTTCTGCCGGCGTCGTACCGTTCATCCGGAACCAGAACTTGACCTTAATGCCGCTCCACTCACTATAGTGAGAGTGGAGATTGACGTGGCTTCCTCATCTTCGTCAGCTGAAGCAGAAGTGCTGGTAGCAACTAGTGCCCTGTGCTGCCTAAGCAACATCATCTGGGGTGCAGATCGCTCTACTTTGCTGCAACTCTACAGAGCCCTTGTTAAATCCCGCCTTGACTATGGGAGTCTGGTTTATGGTTCGGCGGCGGCCTCGGTGTTGCATTTTATTCAACCCAGTGCACCACTTTGGCGTTAAACTGGCAACAGGAGCTTTTAGGACGAGTCCTGGTGGAGTCCCTCCATTGAAGGTTAGGGCGTGCACAACTGCTCGCCAGTTACGTTGCACACATCCGTAGTTCTCCTGAGCATCCGAATTACTGCCTTCTTTTCCCATCCACGGCAGTTCATCTCCCACATTGGAGGACAAGGTCAGGGCTTACGATTGCGGTTTGCGTCCGATCTCTTCTGTCTGAAGTGGAGTCCTTGCTTTTACCACTTATACTCGAGGTCTATTCACGTACACCACCATGGTGTACACATAGGCCGAAGCTTCTCCTGGACCTTTCACATGATCCTAAGGACTCAGTTAACCCCGCGGCTCTCCGCTGTCACTTCCTCTCGATTCTTGACATGTACCAGGACCATTAAGTGGTTTCACTTACGGCTCGATGGCTGATGATCACGTTGGCTTCGCGTATGTACAGGGAGGACATTTTGAACAGCGCTCCTTGTCAGATGGCTGCAGTGTTTTCACTGCAGAGCTGGCGGCCATTTCTCGTGCTCTTGAGCTCATCCGCTTATGCTATGGCGAGTCGAGCAGCCTACAAGCTATCGACGAGTGCTACCCCCGCCATTCTTTGGTAGCGACCATCCAGGAAACCATGTATTCCCTGTATTCCCTGGAACGGTCCAGTCGTTCCGTGGTGTTTTTGTGGACCTCAGGTCACGTCGGAATTCCACGAAATGAACTTGCCGACAGGCTGGCCAAACAGGCTACATGGAAACCGCTTCTCGAGATCGGCATCCCTGTAACTGGCCTACGATCATTACTACGCAGCAATGTTTCTTTGGGAAAGGGAATGGTATAATCTCAGTACGCACAACAAAGCGCGTGCCCTTAAGGAGACTACGTTTGTGTGGAAGACCTCCACGCGGGCCTCTCGCAGGGACTTCGTGTTTCTCTGCCGGCTCCGCATTGGCCATACGTGGCTAACACATGGCTACCTCCTCCGTCGCGAGTACCCACCTCGGTGTCACTGTGGTTCACATATGACTATCGTCCACATATTGCTGGACTGCCCACTTTTAGCCACTCTGCGGTGGACTTTTAACCTTCCTAGCACCCTATCTTCGGTGTTGGGCGACAATGCCTCAACAGTAGATTTAGTATTACATTTTATTCGTGAGGCTTTTCTTTATCATACCTTCTAAGGGTCGACGTATTTCCTTCTTTCTGAGGTCGTCACCGTCCCTCCATTTTAACTCTGTCGCGCTTTCTTTGCAGTTGTTTGTCTTTGTTGTCGTCTTTGTCGTGCATGTGTTCATCTCGCCTATCTTTTTGGGGTTCACATTTTAATGTGTTGCAGAGTGGCTGGCTCATCCTCTTTTGTTATTGTGATCAGCAGCCCAGATCATCTGCTGTAAGGTTTTAATACTTTCTTCTACTTTTCCTAGTGGTGTATGTTTTCCCAATTTTTTGTTCATTCGATTCGTTTTCTTTTTAGGTGTGGTGTTTGGTGTTTTTGTACCTTGAGCCTTGCTTGCGTCAGGAAAAAGGGACAGATGATCCTGTAGTTTGGTCCCTTTACACCCCAAACCATCCAACCAACAAATTAAAGCACCGAACATAATTACAGAAAACAATATACAATAATAGAGTGAAAAAGTGTGTATACTGTATATAAAAATGTATATATTTCAGCAACAGAAAATGCCTCGATAGGCCAAACGTAATACTTTTTTTTTATTCACACGCAAACATAACAGCAAATTCTTTAATATAACGACATATTATCTTGTTTCTCTGGTTATTTCATTTGTATTTCTGTTTTCCTACATGCATATCACATCTTCGTGGAAATATTAGAACATAACTAACTTTTAAACTTCGGTGCTGTTTAGGGATAGCCCTGTGTTTCCACAAATATCGGATCGGTTCATGGCGACTATCTGACAACCTGCTGTACTTATCTTAAGCCATCAAGCACATCAAAGAAGTTCATTAACCTGGTGCCTACAGAATATTCGATGAACGTAAGAATAACGAGATAGTGTCAAATCATTGACAGCAGAATTGACATGTAGGTGAGGTTTCTGTCGATTGAAAATCAAAATTATCTATTATCGCCAAAATTCAAATTCAATTTGCGCCATTTGTAATTTTATACAATCTGGAATCATACCAGATACCTTCAGAGGTTGTTCGTGCATGTTGTCAACTGTTTTAAGATAATCTTAATGTAGTTTCATGTGGATATATGACAGCCATATGAAATTCGTTGTAGTGTGATTCACAGGGTGTGTGGAATACAGATAAAGTACGCCCAAGTAATGGTTAACATAACAGCATGTGTAAAATATCGACGAAATGACTCTGTAAAGGCGTTTAGGGATAGTTCTAATGTCGCACAGTTGATAGCATGCCAGGAAATAATTTATATGCTTTACCAACAAACGTGACCTGAGATATCCACCTGGAATCTTGAAAATAAATCACTTCGCATAAGCGTAAATGGGTGAGTATATAGATCTAGTATGAAGTGTGTGACGTAGCCAAGTAACAGAAAGTGTCAAAACCAATGTACATTTGAGCAAACTGCAGATAAGGTGATCCGTATTGACTAAATATTGTGATCAGTTGATATGGTACGTGGAAGAATATATAGAAACGTTAATAAGCGGGGGGGGGGGGGGGGGGGGTCGTTTTCCCAGTAAATAGCAAACCAAAGACTGCGATTTCTTGGCGGAACAGTGAGAAAATGCAACAGGTCTACTAAAGAGTGCCTACACTACGCTTCTCTGCAGTAATGCTGTGCGGAGTGGGACCCGCATCAGATAGGATCGAGGGAGCACATTGAAAAAGTTCAAAGAAGGGCAGCTGGTTTTGCTCTATCCCGAAATAGGGGAGACAGCGCGATGGATACGATATGTGAATTGGGGTGGAAATCATTAAAACAAAAGCGTTTTTCGTTGCGGCAGGATCTTCTCATGAAAGTTCAATCACCAACTTTCTCCTCAGTCTGTGAAAATGTTTTGTTGGTGTCCACCTATATATGGAAGGATGATCATCATAATAAAATATGAGAAATCAGAACTCTCACCGAGAGATTTAAGTTTTCGTTTTTCCCGCGCGCTGTTTCAGAGTAGAATGGTAGAGAAATAGCATCGAACTCGATGAACCCTCTTCCAGGCCCTCAACTGTGAATTGCAGAGTAATCATGTATATGTAGATCCGAATGTAGATGTACATCATACTAAAACGTCATATGCAGATTACATGTGTACTGTGTAAATCACGTGCCCTTGTACTGAAATGATGATGTGTCAGGTATTATATTTGTGTCAGTTACCATCAAGCACGTAACAAAGTACTGAAGCAAAACTATCGAAGAAACAGGGGGGGGGGGGGGGGGGGACGTTAAGTGATTTCTTGAGAGTAATTAAAAGCGTTATTGTAATAAAACTGTACTAAATATGTATTTTTAACATCCTTGCCTGTTTCTCTATAGCTCGACTTCCAGAACCAGCAAATACTACTATAGCTACTACCTCTTCTTCTTCTCCTTCTTCTTTTTCTTTTATTACTACTACTACTGCTGCTAGTATTGTACTACCAGTACTATTTCCCATACCACGTGCTTGATAATTATGCAGAAAATGTGGGAGGACACTTTGAAGGAACATTTGCTAGTAAACTTGAAGAAAAATGTAATATTCTAATGAGTTTCAGAGCCTACCCATAAATATGATAAAATTTTGAAAATATAAAATACAGTATCTAGATTGCGTATAAATCTGCAATGATAATGCAGCGAAATTTTGTAAACATTAAAAATCTATGCCCCACTTTGGTCAAACTCAGACCTTTCTCTGGGCAACGACTAAAATATTCAAGCATAGCTGACGTCTGTCGTTAATGGTAAAGGTAGTCATAATGTTTAAATTATCGCCGCGAAATACTCAAGTTGCGATCATGAAACATGGTGATGCTGTTAGCCCACCTTTACATATGACCCTTCAACGTGACTCACTTGCCCCAAAGACAGATGGCTTGATGGAGACCTTGGTTGAAGACGTCAGTATTTTGGTTGTTCAGGATACGTCCTCCATCAGAAATCACGTCGCCATTCTGGAAGTATCTGCCAGGCAGTTTCTTAATCAGAGGAGAGGAGAAGAAGTGACTATGCCATGTCCATAGAATATGGGGGAGGGGAGGACGCAAAACTTTGACAGCTCAAATTGTAACTGCCCTGGATATTTAACTGGGCCTTAGGCACTCCATCTTCAGGCCACGAGTGGCCTACCGGACCATCCGACAGCCGTGTCATCCTCAAGGAGGATGCAGATAGGAGGGGCGTGGGTTCAGCACACAGCTCTCCCGGTCGTTACGATGGTATTCTTGACCGAAGCCGCTACTATTCGGTCGAGTAGCTCCTCAATTGGCATCACGAGGCTGAGTGCACCCCGAAAAATTGCAACAGCGCGTGGCGGCCTGGATGGCCACCCATTCAAGTGGCTGCCACGCCCAACAGCGCTTAACTTCCGTGATCTCACGGGAACCGGTGTACCCACTGCGGCAAGGCCGTTGCGAACTGGGCCTTAGGGCGGAACCAAAAACGCTCCATTGGGCATCTTCCTGTGAAGTGTCGTCTTGATCGCTCGTCGTGATCTCATCAGTAGATTTAGGTAATACACTCCTGTGACTGTTTACTCTCTTAGGAGCATAATCTCTTAGCTCCACATTACGGCAGTCCCAAGGAGATCTCGATGATGAGTGGCTCTTCGCCTTTCTGGGCGATGGTGAATCCAGTTGTTTCTATCCTTTGCTATGCCCTTTTGCCTCGGTGTGATAGAGACACATTTAGCACTTGACTATGGTGATTAGGCGGCTAAAGAAGTCATTGGACTTGGTCTGATACAGCATCAACACTTCCGCTGTTGCTTCAGTCGGCAGGCTTTTCGAATGTGAATGAGCGAACGCAGAAGGGAGCGGTTGACTTTCCTAAAACTCTCCCACTTCGTACAATCCGGACATTTTCGTTACATTTCATTTCGCTTTGCAACGCTACCCCTACATATATAATCGACGTGACTGTGTCAAAGCAATACACTGCTGATGCCGTATTGGATGGAACATTACAGGATCGTTTTTCCAAATCATCCGCATTAACTTAAAATTTTACACTCGTTGGCAGTTGCTCCGGAACAGACACATTATTGGTCAAGAATAATCACAGGCAATAATTGACGACATCGGAACAAAGTACATACGTAACAGACGTGGACTGGAAGAAGGGTGATTCAGGAAGATATGAAAATATTTTTAATGTTATTCTACAAGCAAAACTAAAGAAAAAAAATTAATATAAACATAGATCGGCAAATGTTTCGTTACGGAATTACGGTTAATAAAAGATTTTGCCTGAAATTTAGCAACTTCGCTGATATGAACTCATTACAAAACTGTACGAGGTTAAAGTGATGCACGATTTCCATTTATTTTGTTGTTATTGATCTGGTGAATCTAATAAAACATGTCTCAGACGTGTATCTGCAGTAGCTTTCCAGAACATCCAGAAAAGCAAAGTGGCCCAATCCGTTTTTTAAATTCCAGGCAATTGCACAAAGGTTTCAACAGAAGTTGTAGAGAATTTAATATTGGAAAAATGGTGGTAATAATGTTAGCTGAAACTTTATGAATTTGTCAGATAATCTGCTTTCATTAATACCATAGCTCACGTGAATTCATATTAAACCGCTGATGTGTCGGATACGGTGGAAAGTGAACGTATGGAACGCATCTAGCTGTATGTGTACTAACAGATTTTGTTGCTCGTTTCAGATTCACAGGATTGTTCTTAATTTCGTCTGTTGCATTAATAATGCGAGCAAATAATGCCTCACGTGTATTGACCTGGTCCTCTTACTGCAGACACACGTCTGGAACGTGTTTTATTAGATTCACCAGACCGATAACAACAAAATAAATGAGAGTCGTGCTTTCCTTTAACCTCGTACAGTTTTGCGGTGGATTCATGTTAACGAAGTTGCTAAGTTTCAAGCAAAATTTTTTTATTAGCCGTAACTCCGTAACTAAACATTTGCGGACCTATGTTTATACGAACATTGTTCTTTAGTTTTGCTTGTAGAATAAGATAGTTAAATATTTGCATATCTTGTGAATCACCCTGTATTTACAACAAAGTATGGTACACATTTCACCGTACAGAAATATCGGCTAAAAGACATAAATAATGCTCATGTCTGACACAAGTCCCAACATAAAGATCGGTATCGCACCTCCAGTAAGGAGTATGCTCTCCACGGGCACTAATTTACATGACTACCACTCTGCTGAGAAGACTGCGGGGATACTGTCCCACTCCTCTCTCAAAGCGGTTCTCAGTTCTTGCATAGCTCAGACAGGGGATGTTCGTTGGCAAACACATTTGCCAATCGTATCCCAGGGACGCACTATAGGATTTAGGTCCGGGGAGTAATCAGGCTGTTCTATACGCTCAATATCTTCACTTTCCACTATATCCGACACATCAGTTGTCTGGTGTGTGCAGGCATTCTCGTTCATAAACAGAAAGTAAGGACCTGTCGCACCCGTAAACGGACCGACGTGATCCAGAATTACGTCTCTGCAGTACAGCTGTCCTAAACGGTACCTCGAGCGAAGATATGCAGCGGTGTTCGGCCGTTATGCATAACACCTGCCCTTCAGCATTATGCCTGTGTCGTACCGATGACGACCGTGAACATTGTGAGTGTGTAACGTGTTGTCCTCCCCCCATCCCCCTCCCCTTGTCTATCTCTCTATACCAACTGGTGGCCAGAATCACTTGCCACAGTGATGTGGGATTCATCGGAGAACATCACTCTGGACTAGTGTTGCTGCCCCCAACCAACATGCTGCCTACACCACCAATTTCTCGACGATTGTGTGGTTGAAATGGTTGCGTACAAACCTGACACATTTTACTACCGTGTAGTTATGTGTTTTTTAAGCGCGAGATGACACTTTTGGACGCACTCAATACTGTGGCCACAGTAGTGACACTTTGAACACCTACGAGCCGCCCAACTGCTCGGGCGCGACCGCAAGAAATCAAGTGATGTCTTGCATACATGCTGCCATACCACATGGAATGCTGTACTAGTCGGTTCCGCAACAACTTTAGTCAAACGCCGCACCAGATGAATTGTCAAATGCAATACATAGCGTCCGTACTCAGGCTTCGCTGCTGTTAACACGTCCCGCCGTCTACATTTCATTTTACTATCATTGGTCGGGTACGTCCTTAGCAATTGTCGGTTGTTCTGTAGAATTATCAGTTGTTCCTCAGCAGGCATCAGTTGTTCCTTAGCAACCGTCAAGCAGCGAACATGTAGAACTGACTGCCATTCTTCACACCAAATAGAAATTTTGTCAAAGTCTCTTGTAGCACTCGACACCTTCTCATACACCTCAGCGTCATCAGAAACAACCGCAGATTACTGCTCACTCTGTCCGTTAGATCATTTATGTGCATAGAGAAGATTAAACCAGTTTGGTGTGACGCAGAAGAACCAGAGATGATTGAAAAGAGATAAGAAGCTTATTTGACGTACCTGACTAAGAATGACAGTCAGAGTAGAGACAGATATACGACACTAAATGGAGAAGTAAAAAGAGAAGTGTTAAAAAGGAAAAACAAGGCATTGGAATAAAGATGTGAATATGTACAGAGGATGATTGGTGGGGCACGGAGAACAATCAAGTCAATGAGAGTGTTAACTAGTGACAATTTACATAATAATAATATTAGTCATGGTTAATGGCACCGTATTTTAACGATTTATTCCAGAAAAATCGGCCTGAATTTTCACATAGCTGTAAGGTGAAGATGCAATAAGAGGAGTTATGGCGTTTAGATATAAAAGTTCTTCAACAGGCTGTGAGGAGCAAGATGACGAAAGCACCAGTACATGGTGTTGTGGCTGTGCCCTCCTGTAATGTTTTGTGGTTCCTAGCTGCATGGAGAGAGTGTGGTACGATAGGTGGGTGGCCAGTTTCCTCTTACTACAAAACAAAGTGCACACGAGGTTAAAATACACTTTAGTACGGGAACCACTTGAGTACTTAACTTCGATGATGTCCACTCTGAAGTTCTGTGGTTAACAGCAATCCAATAACACGTACTAATTCTTGAACCTTGTGAGTGCCCATATCACAACTATAAACAATGACTGACGTTCCCGCCGGCCCAAGTGGCCGAGCGGTTCTAGGAGCTACTGTCTGAAACCGCGCGACCGCTACGATCGCAGGTTCGAATCCTGCCTCGGGCATGGATGTGTGTGATGTTAGGTTTAAGTAGTTCTAAGTTCTAGGGGACTGATGACCGGGAAGTTAAGTCCCATAGTACTCAGAGCCATTTGAACCATTTTGACTGACGTTCCCTCACAGCTGGCTAAGGTGTGAGGCGGTGACTATCATTGTGGAAGACTAGAGCACAGTGCGACCGTACTGAGGTGCAATGCGAACTGAGTTGGTTCAAATGGCTCTGGGCACTATGGGACTCAACTGCTGTGGTCATTAGTCCCCTAGAACTTAGAACTACTTAAACCTAACTAACCTAAGGACATCACACACATCCATGCCCGAGGCAGGATTCGAACCTGCGACCGTAGCAGTCGCACGGTTCCGGAATGCGCGCCTAGAACCGCGAGACCACCGCGGCAGGCACGAATTGAGTCCCGATGCGATGTACTGAGGTATTGAGATTGAGAGATGCACCAACTTGGTCGGCGGCAGCGGCCTGTATGCACGCTGCCCAGGGGGCGTTATCGGTGCGTATCCTGGAGGCGTGTCTTGGTCTTCTGCCATAGGCGCGCATAGTTCAGCGCCTGCTGACAGTGTCTCCTAGTGCCGAACGGTGATGCGCCTTCTGCTGGGTGCCTCATCCAGCATTATGTACAATGGCAGACTCGCTCCTCCGATAAAAATAGGACGATCCGTACGTCAAGGTTGCTCTCTACCAGCGATTTTGTACGCCTTTTCCTTGGAATCCTTGCTATGTGGACTAAGACAACGTTTGGTAGGGTTGTCCATAGATCGCTACCGATTCTGTTGCACGGCCTATGCTGACGATGCAGTCATCTGTTTTCGTAATGCCGACGAGGTTCGAGCTGTTTTGACGTGGGTAGCGACTTATGGTGAGACGTCGGGTAGCTCTTTAAACGTACGTAAGTCACAAGTTATGTTCATTGGCACGGGACTTCGCGTGGAGTGCGTTACACCTCTCACCACCGTTGATGCATTTCGCTGTTTGGGAATAGATTTTTCATCTGATCTCCGGCGCTCAGCTACCATCAACTGCCGACGCCTCCTTTTAATGACCAGAGCAGGTCTTATGGACCAATGCCTTCGGTCCCTAGATATTCTCCAACGAGCTCGATATGTCAGTATATACATCGCATCCCGAGTTCCCCATGTAGCACAAGTTCTACCTTTCTCGCTTACTGTGGCACGTCGCATGTTGGCAGCGATGGCATCTTTCGTCAGCTCTGGGCTGTTGTTCAAATTTAACTATGCAACCCTTACTCTACCCCGTGAACGAGGTGGGATAGGTCTGTTTCACGTGTCAGATAGAACTCGCGTCCTATTTGTCAGCTCCCAGATGACGGTATGGACACGTTGCACAACGAGCCTCACTGGTCTCCTCCTGCCGGCATATACGCCGGTCTCACTGTCAGCCCCAGTGATGATCTCCGATGCTCCGACCCAGTTCCATTATATACGATACTTCTTTCTTGAACCCAGTTATCTACGCCTAACCTTACCAAGACAGCTTTTATTCAAGACAAAGACAGTATACAATGTCCTCCGATTAGGTCGTCCACCTAACCCGATTGAACAAAAGTTTCCCCAGGTTGGCTGGCGTCATGTATGGCGCGCGGTGTTTGCCTGTTACCCTGGCACGAATGTTCAATCTGTCTGGTACCTAACTGTCAATGGTAAGCAAATCAACCAATTTCGCCTTCATCGTATCCACCTCGCCCAATCACCTCTGTGTTCCGCGTGTGGTGTGCCAGACAATGACGAACATCGGCTTGTTTTCGGACTGGCGGCGGAGGTTTGGCACTTGATTCGTCGTACTGTGGCTTTTCTAACGTGGGACATTCCGGATCGGATTACTCCCCTTTCATTATTATTTCCGGAACGTGAGTATTTTCCTCCGACAAAGACCAATGCTGTGAATTGGATTCGTGGACATGCCATTCACTACCTATTTGGACAACTGTAGACTCTGTACTCGATTTTTGGACATACCTCAATGACCGTCACTATGTCGTTATCCGTCACCCAAAATACAGACAATTTTTCTCGAAATTCCTTGGGAGTGCTTTCCACGACCCACCTCGCAGCTGGAATGTGTTACGCCAAGAGAGAAGAAGATTTCCTGTTTGTACCAATGAACATTTCTGAACAACTGAACGGAACACATCAGTTTCGAGAAGACGTGACTCATCATATTACCAGCGGGGCGCAGAAGGCCTCTGATCAATTACACAACAAAACTAAACAAAAAATAAATAAATTAAAAAAATAAAAATAAAATTAAGAAAAAGGAAGATTTTGTTTTGTTTGTAAGGATAGCCCTAACCTTGAATTCCCATATTTCCCCTGGTATATATGTAGCTCTCTGGGGTGGGTTTACTCAGGAGCCAACGCCTGAAGTGGGCCAAAGAAAAAAAGAAACAAAAAGAAAAAAAAATATATAAAAAGAAAAAAAACTGTGTGCTGGCGAAGGCGTACGCCAGCACATGTGGATCAGTATGTCCCGAGCTGGTGAAATTTGGTCCACCGAAATTGTTGGAGATTCTAAAGAGGCTGTTTGAAAGAGCATTAAATGGAGAAAACGTTCCATCGGAATTGAAAACGTGTTAAGTAAGACAGGTGCGTAAGAAAGGGCCATGCAATGATACAAATAACTATAAGTGATTGACTTTGATCCCTTTCTTTGAACACTATTTGAAGGCACTGAAAGATCTTGTAGAGAAAGAAACAATTCAGAAGCAGCAAGAAGAGCAAGCAGAATTCCGATTAGGAAGATCAATGTTGGACAACATCTTCGCAGTGAAACTAATATGTGAAAAACGCACAGAAGGTGGACTGCAGACGGATGTTGCATTGATTGGCCAATAGATGCGTATGATAATGTACCCTCCAACTAACTGTGGGGAAAGTTGAAAGAGATACGAGTTAGATCAAAGATAGCTAAATGCTGTTATGAAATTATATGGAAATAACAGATCGAGAGTAAGAATCAGGACTAGTTGGACAGAAGAATTCGAGGTAAATAAGGGTCCGCGGCAGGAATGTGGGCGGTCAGCAATCCTCTTTAAGCTGTGTTTAGGAGCAATCTTGCAGACTTGTCGTAGAAACTTCCAGGTAATGGCAGTGACAGTAAAGTACAGCAAGATATTTAGTCTGTATTTTGCGGATGACCATATTGTACTAACAGAAGATGTAGATGATCTGAGCTATATGGCAAGAAAACTTAAAAAGGAATACAGTAAGGCTGTAGATGATCATGAAGAAGCGTAAGTACTTGGCAGTTGGAACGCAGAAAGTAAATAATTTGGAGGTAGATAAAGAAGTGATTGTAGATGTGTAAAAGGTAAAATATCTTGGGGTATTGTTTAATAAACAGGACACAAGCAATGATGGAATCACTAGTAGAATTAACAAACGACGAGCTCCAACCAGGACAATGAACGCTATTCTATGTAACAAAAAGATAAGAAGAACAAAGGAAAAGATTATGTGTAAGACTATAACCCAAGCTGTACTTGGATGGATAGGATAAGGGTAGGGTAAGAAATGATGTAATTCAACAAAGGATGAAAATGGATAGGGCTGTCTGTGACGACATCCAACAAAATTAGCTGATGTTGTCTGGCCATGTGAATAGGACGAATGAAGACTGGATACCAAATAGAATACTACGATGGATACCATCCCACCGGAAGAGAAGGGGTCGCCCAGACGCAACACGCAAAATAATGTGGGGAAGGCTACGGAAACAAGAAATATGAACGTTGAAGAAAGCCAAAACAAAAGCAGATGGCGACTGGGGGCGGAGAAGCGGCGCAAGAAGAAGGAGAATAATAGCGATCCTATCCTAGTTCCCTGGGGCAATCAATGCCTGTGAGACCCTTGTCTCTGATGAACAACGTACTAGGTTCTTTTACTAAAAAAGTCTTCGAATCTCTCCATCTGTGAGTCCGCAGCTCGTGGTCGTGCTGTAGCGTTCTCGCTTCCCACGCCCGGGCTCCCGCGTTCGATTCCCGGCGGGGTCAGGGATTTTCTCTGCCTCGTGATCACTGGGTGTTGTGTGATGTCCTTAGGTTAGTTAGGTTTAAGTAGTTCTAAGTTCTAGGGGACTGATGACTATAGATGTTAAGTCCCATAGTGCTCAGAGCCATTTTCTCTCCATCTGTGAGCCTCGTATGTCGGTACCCTCGTTAACAGTGTGCAGTGGGGCACCGTGTCAAACGCTTCGCCTTGACTGTGATGGTGTCTTCCATCACTAGGTCCTCTTGAAATTTCCGATTCTTCACAGAGGGACGGTGTGCCACTTCGTTCTGTCACTCAGATTTCTCTGACGACAATGGAAGCGTCTCTGCAAACCTAGCCGCTGAGTCATTAGATAGTGAATTGGTTCCGTACCCTTCTTCCACCGACTCGGCTTTCGGTTTTGGTGGTTGCAGCGTTGGTTCACGTCAAATACAGAAAACGAATTACCGCCCTGTGCTCCACCTTATCAGTGGGCTGTGTCACTTCGTTTCCGGTTTCTCTAATGGTGTGTACGGTACTGTGGAGTGAAAATTCCAGTGCACACCAGAACTGCAGGCAGTTACGTAAAAAAAGCTTTACTTTTTTAGGTGAGAATTAAAACTTGATTTATAGATTTCGTAATGACTCTGTCGATAGATTTAGTTTTTAACTTTCCAATTACTTTCTTTTGTAACATCGCTTAGTCAAAACTGCCTCAAGACTTATATGCCTGCTGCCTTGTACTTACGATCGCTCTGCGGAGAGTCACATGTAGTTCTATTTTATTCATTCACCTTCAAGGCACTATTCATCAAGCTCTTCTGACTCGTTCCATTTCTCGATTTCTTTGCGTTTGTAATTCTTGTTTCCATTTTTTTTTCTTCTAGAAACCAAATACTTCTTTCCACAAGCTTCTTTTATACTGTGTATCAATATACGATTAATTTTGGATTACGCTAGATGAAAATGATTTGCTTTGCTTGACGTTTTCGTTCCATTCTTTCCGATTTGTGAAAAAAAGTGCGGTCAAATATTGTTATAAACTATATTTAGTGTTTTACTTTCGGGTACAAGGACGAATAAATTTTGTGATTGTCCAACGTGTGAACACGCTACGTATAGTTGTCCATGACAGAAACGTGATTAAATTAAATTCACTCCACAAAACTGGATGTTTTGCCCTCGTGCTTTACTAATAGCCATACTGAAACCTACTTACTGGAAATTGTAGTATTTTAAAGCTGAATTTGGAGGAATTCGTAACATTGATACTGACTTGGCTTTTGCTTTTCCGTTTAATACTTCCGCTTCTGTAATGTTGTTTTGAAGATCTCTTACGAGGGCATTCTGGGAACACTGAGGGAATATAAGAGTTATGTTGAGAAGTTTACTCTTTGGTTCCACATTGTTGAATTGCGTAAGTTATTGTTGTCAAAACTGTTCGGGCACACAAATGTTCCTTTTTTTCTTAGTCTGCCTTATAAGCCGATAGGCCTACAAGTTTTTTGACAGGTTCTTTCCTGTATTTTTGTTCCGTTCCGCGATTCATGGTCTGGGACGATTTCGCTGGATTGCAGCCTAATGCGATGTGTATCGTTTCCAAGTTCTTTTCTAGAACATAGGGGAATATTCTACAACCTTCAATAATATTTTTGACAAGATAAAGACGAATATTCGATACTAGCCATCGGCTTTGAGTAGTGACATAGGAAATATGCGACAGTCGTCATAAAGAACATGACGACTATAACGCTATATCAAGGGCGATTTTTTCAAACGAGCTAAGCTACATACAGATCACTCTGTCACCACTACCATGTTCTTTTGCTTTCAATCGAACAAGTAGACTGTGGATGTATGCTCCAAAAGGTGTCGTCACAGTAACCGTAACATGACAATATGCAGGGTGTTACAAAGAGGTACGGCCAAACTTTCAGGAAACATTCCTCACACACAAAGAAAGAAAATATGTTATGTGGACATGTGTCCGGAAACGCTTACTTTCCATGTTAGAGCTCGTTTTATTACTTCTCTTCAAACCACATTAATCATGAAATGGAAAAACACAGCAACAGAACGTAACAGCGCGACTTCAAACACTTTGTTACAGGAAATGTTCAAAATGTCCTCCGTTAGCGAGGATACATGCATCCACCCTCCGTCGCATGGAATCCCTGATGCGTTGATGCACCCCTGGAGAATGGCGTATTGTATCACAGCCGTCCACAATACGAGCACGAAGAGTCTCTACATTTGGTACGGGGGTTGCGCAGACAAGAGCTTTCAAATGCCCCCATAAAAGAAAGTCAAGAGGGTTGAGGTCAGGAGAGCGTGGAGGACATGGAATTGGTCCGCCTCTACCAATCATCGGTCACCGAATCTGTTGTTGAGAAGTGTACGAACACTTCGACTGAAATGTGCAGGAGCTCCATCGTGCATGAACCACATGTTGTGTCGTACTTGTAAAGGCACATGTTCTAGCAGCACAGGTACAGTATCCCGTATGAAATCATGATAACGTGCTCCATTGAGCGTAGGTGGAAGAACATCACCAACAATACCTGCCCAAATGTTCACAGAAAATCTGTGTTGATGACGTGATTGCACAATTGCGCGCGGATTCTCGTCAGCCGACACATGTTAACTGTGAAAATATACAATTTGATCATCAGAATCGAGGAAGTACAGTACATACTGACGAAACTAAAATGAGCTCTAACATGGAAATTAAGCGTTTCCGGACACATGTCCACATAACATCTTTTCTTTATTTGTGTTTGAGGAATGTTTCCTGAAAGTTTGGCCGTACCTTTTTGTAACACCCTGTATCTCAGAAGGCGGTGACCTGCTCCTCGCAGATATTTGCAAAATTTTATGATTATCACCTTGAGCTGCTGAAAAAAACCCTTGTTTAAACGACCAGTTTCGGTCGATAGAACATTATCAGGTTCAACATTTACAGCATCATATTAGCCGAATATGAAATCGTTGACGTCAGATAATGAAGCCATGAATTATACTACTGGCCACTAAAATTGCTACACCAAGAAGAAATGCAGATGATAAACGGGTGTTCATTGGACAAATAAATTATACTAGAACTGACATGTGATTACATTTTCACGCATTTTGGGTGCATAGATCCTGAGAGATCAGAACCTAGAACAACCACCTCTGGCCGTAATAATGGCCTTGATACCCCTGAGCATGAGTCAAACAGAGCTTGGATGGCGTGTACAGGTACAGCTGCCCATGCAGCTTCAACACGATACCACAGTTCATCAAGAGTAGTGACTGGCGTATTGTGACGAGCCAGTTGTTCGGCCACCATTGACCAGACGTTTTCAATTGGTGAGAGATCTGGAGAATGTGCTGGCCAGGTCAGCAGTCGAACATTTTCTGTATCCAGAAAGGCCTTTACGGGACCTGCAACATGCTGAAATGTAGGGTTTCGCAGTGATCGAATGAAAGGTAGAACCGCGGATCGTAACACATCTGAAATGTAACGTCCACTGTTCAAAGTGCCGTCAATGCGAACAAGAGGTGACAAAGACGTTAACCAATGGCACCCCCATACCATCACGCCGTGTGATACGGCACTATGGCGATGACGAATACACGCTTCCAATGTGCGTTCGCCACGATGTCGCCAAACACGGATGCGACCATCATGATGCTGTAAACAGAAACTGAATTCATCCGAAAAAATGACGTTTTGTCATTCGTGCACCCAAGTTTGTCGTTGAGTACACCATCGCAGAAGCTTCTGTCTGTGATGCAGCATCAAGGGTAACCGCAGCCATGGTCTGTGAGCTGATAGTCCATGCTGCTGCAAACGTCGTCGAACTGTTCGTGCAGATGGTTGTTGTCTTGCAATCGTCCACATCTGTTGACTCAGGGATCGAGACGGGGCTGCACGATCCGTTACAGCCATGCGGATAAGATGCCTGTCACCTCGACTGCTAGTGATACGAGGCCGTTGAGATCCAGCACGGCGTTCCGTATTACCTTACTGAACCCATCAATTCCATATTCTGCTAACAGTCATATTGGACCTCGACCAACGTGAGCAGCAATGTCGCGATACGATAAACCGCAATCGCGATATGCTACAATGCGACCTTTATCAAAGTCGGAAACGTGATGGTACGCATTTCTCCTCCTTACACGAGGCATCACAACAACGTTTCACCAGGCAACGCCATTCAACTGCTGTTTGTGTATGAGAAATCGGTTGGAAACTTTCCTCATGTCAGCACGTTGTAGGTGTCGCCACTGGCGCCAACCTTGTGTGAATGCTCTGAAAAGCTAATCATTAGCATATCACAGCATCTTCTCTCTGTCGGTTAAATTTCGCGCCTGTAGCAATTCATCTTTGTGGTGTAGCAATTTTGATGGCCAGTAGTGTAGTTATTGTTGTCGCCCTGTAATATAAACTGACTAGTAATTTATATTGCGATGTGACGACTAATTCATGGCTGTATTATCTGTCTTCACTGATTTTATATTCGCTTAAAATGATGCGGTAAATGCTTTTAAGAACTCTATGATAGTCAGTCGACCGAAAGTGGTTCCTTACATAAAGATTTTATCAGCAGCCCAAGTAGGTAATCGTAATATTTTTCATTAACATTGCGTCACTGGTCAAAGGCGACGAGTGTATCGAATAATCCTCTTGACCCTTAACATTCGAGAATAGTTGGCAAATTATAGAAGAACCTCACAACGTTTTTCCCTTGAAAAATAGGTTGAGATAGAAGAGTCAGAAGATGACCTCGTCATGACCACCATGTGTCCGCGTCTTCTTCGAGAATTCGTATCTCCACAATCATAACAGCTACTACTGCACACCACTACAATGTACAACGAGAGAACCAAAGGTGGAACCACGTACAGAAACCAGTGATTATCGATGGGTGGTTTTGGAGGTATCGCCAACGTAACCCACAAACACTTAAGCCAATTATTACAGAAAACATGGAACAAAATTGGCCTTTTGGTATTTTCTACCTAACTAAGTAACAACTTTCACTGAAACAGTTTATGTTGCAGCAAAAGATTGAAATTTTTAGCCAGCTTTTCTCCTGCTGTTCCTGAGATCCGCGATCGAAAAGAAACAATGAAAGGTAAATATATCCTCGACCTCAAGATTGATTTGAACAATGAATTGCTATGCTATACCCGGACCTACTGAAGTTGTTAGGCTTTGGCTTTTTCTGCCCTTGAACTTATCCGGAATGTTTAGAGGAACCTCCGGTTGAACGTAGATTCCGAACAACGGGGCAACGTCGCATTGTTCATATGTATAAATCATTGGCACAGGTGAGAGAAAAAAAAGAGAATAAAACAACAGATTGTTAGATCTGTAATCTGACACGTGCTGACTAAACCATCTGCCCACCAGTTAATAAGAAATAAGCAAAACATTTTTCTGAAAATTGGGCACATAAACACGTTAAGAACAGTTATCACTGCATGTACAGCAGCAGAAGACACGTATACTGCTATGCACGTTTTACACATCATATATTTCAGCGTTAGTCAGAGAAAGGTGCATATTATTTTCTAACGTAGTAGCCTCTTGAACAGCGAACAACCTTAGATACTACAGGAGGAAACTGATTTGTTACCATTATGAAATTAATGAATGGTACATAATTAAGCTGTAGAAATCAGAGAACGAAATGCAGCTACAGACTATAGACAGTGTTCTGTTAACCGTATCGTTTTTACATTCACGGAATGCTGCTAGAATTCGCGCCGGCCGCTTCAGTCCGGAACCGCGCGACTGCTCCGGTCACAGGTTCGAATCCTGCCTCGGGCATGGATGTGTGTGGTGTCCTTAGGTTAGTTAGGTTTAAGTAGTTATAAGTTCTAGAGGACTGATGTCTTCAGATGTTAAGTCCCATAGTGTTCAGATCCATGTGAACCAACTAAAATTCGAGGACACTATACAATAGTGGAAATCGGTATAAAGGCATGAATATTCGTAGAAAGATTTTCATTTTAGGTTGGAATATTGTATATGCAATAGTAGGCCGGCCGCGGTGGTCTCGCGGTTCTAGGCGCGCATTCCGGAACCGTGCGACTGCTACGGTCGCAGGTTCGAATCCTGCCTCGGGCATGGATGTGTGTGATGTCCTTAGGTTAGTTAGGTTTAAGTAGTTCTAAGTTCTAGGGGACTAATGACCACAGCAGTTGAGTCCCATCGTGCTCAGAGCCATTTGAACCATTTTTTTATGCAATAGTATTACGCCTGTAAACCAACAAATGCAGCCAAATGGTGTAGCATTTGATGTAACTAGTACAGTATGTAACAAGACATCAACGATTAAGGTGGTAGACGGTTGAACTCGGTATAAACGCACTCGGTTATGTGTTGTGCTAATGTGTGTGACCCTGCCTTTACCGCAGATAAGAAGCAAGACACCATTAGTAACAGTGCTTGTTGTGTACACAAATCGAGATTGTGACAATACTACACGGAAAACAGTTACCATGTGATGAAAAAGCAAAAATTTGTGTGTGCAAGAAAATGGGAATCTCTATCTTCAAATCCTCCAGAAGTGGAACCGTTCGAGTACAGTGTTTGATATTTTCGTTAGACCGGGCTCATGATGTGGACGGAACGGAAAATATGAGCAAAGTATCTTAGGCATCGAGGCGGTTACTTTTGCGCAAAGAAAGGGCCACAAAACGTTATTATTGGCAGTAACTGCCAGACTTGTACGGCAGATTTTCTCAAATGACAAACGTCTTGGATTCAAGAAACGACTGCAGAAGTCTGCATTTAAACACAGAAACATAAACAGGCTGGATTGTAGTTTGCTGAAAAACACGTAATAGACTCCAGAATGCGCTAAAATGATCTTCGGTGATGAGAAGAAGTTTAATTTAGACGGGCTGGAGGGATTTCAATGTTACTGGCTTGATCTGAGAAGAGAGCAGCAGGTCAGAATAAGGAGAAATTTTGGTGACAGGAATGTTATGATTTGGACAGAACTCTAACATGTACACTGACATACTATAGAGAGAACTGATCAGAATGTATGAGGGTAATGGGACGAATGTCTAATGTTTCGACAGGATAATGCATCTGTGTATATTTCTGCTACAACCTAAGAGTTGTTCGAAGGTAAAGATATCGATGTCTTGCCCTGGCTAGCACGTAGTCCGGATTTGAACCGCACGGAAAACCTTTGGGGAATATTTATAAGGCATGTTTACCGAATAGAAATTTATTGGACTGTGTGAGACGGAAAGAGCGATACGAGAAGAGTGGGCGACAGTTTCACTGCAAGAACTACAAACACTAACAAAACCAATGCCGAAGAGAATTTTTGAGGTAATGAGGAAGAAGTCATTTTGGACAAATTACTAACAATGCAATAACACAAGACAGTGAGTGCCGTTATACCATTTTCCATCCAGAAAATACAAACACCTTAATTTGTTACTCGTGTTATGAAAGAAACTATGTAATTCTGTCACGATTGTTTATGTCTTATATATATCTACCACTTTCATAGTAGATTCGACATATGTGTACTTAAAGAATTTTACTATTACTTTTTAAGGAACCTGGCCTTTATTTCGATTTCCACTGCTTTATTATGAGTTAATGCCTGAGGATGAAGTGAGAGCCGGCTGTTGCGGCCGAGCAGTTCTAGGCGCTTTAGTCTGCTACTGTCGCAGGTTCGAATCCTGCCTCGGGCTTGGATGTGTGTGATGTCAGGTCAGTTAGGTTTAAGTAGTTCTAAGTCTAGGGGACTGATGACCTCCGATGTTAAGTCCCATAGTGCTCAGAGCTATTTGAACCATTATTTTTGATGAAGTGAGAATGCAAAGAGAACTCATGCGACTTAACGATGCATCTTCTTCCGTCCTCAATCATTAATGGCACACTGTAATAGGTTCGCATTACACACTGAACCGATAGGCAACTGTCGACAAATGAGAGAATAGTTCGGTCGCTCTAAACTTCTAACCGTAATCGGATATGACCTAATTGGAAACCACCAACAAGGAGGCTATACGATGCCAACGTAACTGATAAACAGCTTTCCGTTGTCCTTCATTCGTTTGCTCAGATCATGTCCAGCTGCGGTGTTTGTGCAAAAAAAAAACAGGATTAATACGAGTCCTTGTGACTGCTTCAGATTCTTATTTACTGGAAAGGTACGTAATATGTTGCACTCATCCTCTTTAAACCAAGTAAGAAGTAAAAGCGAACGTGACACTTCAGGCACGTAACTGGCAAGAAATGGAAAGAGTTGCACCAGGTTGGCGGCCATATGATAGCCATTAATTTATTAGTCTATGGAGCAGTAATGAGTTACGGTACTTTGCTGAATAGAAAATAAAGGCATCCTCACACCGGACGAGTTTGTCATCGTTAACCACGCCAGGTGGCGTACACACCGAGTTGACAAATCTTGCGGGATGTCGATAAGCACATGTAAAAATGACGCTAGCATCGCGTACACAAGGTATAAAAAGCAGTGCATTGGCAGACCTGTCATTCTTACTCAGGTGATTCATGTGAAACGGTTTCTGACATGATTATGGCAGCACGACGAGAATTAACAGACTCAGAAAGCGCAATGGTAGTTGAAGCTAGATGCGTGGGACCTTCCATTTCTCATATCGCTACAGAATTCAGATTCCGCGATCCACAGTGTCAAGAGCGTGCCGACAATACCAAATTTCAGATATCACCTCTCACCACAGACATCGCAGTGGCCGACGGCCTTCATTTAACGACCAAGGGCAACGGCGTTTGCGTAGAGTTGTCATTGCTAACAGACAAGCACCACTGCGAAAAACAACCGCTCAAATCAATGTGGTGCCTAAGACGAACGTGTCCGTTAGGACAGTGCTGCGAAATTTGGCGTTAATACGAGGGTAATCCCAAAAGTAAGGTCTCCTTTTTTATTTTTTTTGTAAGTACAGAACTCTATTCGTGTGGTAGTTGGTCACACTGTTGTGAAGAGTGCTCCACGCACTGTGTGTAAACATGCGCACGCCGCGCTGAGGCGCTCAGTCCTGGCTTGGCAGCCGTTGACAATGGAGCTCCCGTCGGATGTTACGCCAAGTGCGAACTGCGCGCACGTATTCGGTTTATAAACGCAAAGGGCAGGATTGAAATCCATCGCCAATCGACAGAAGTGTATGGTGAGTCATGCATGGGTGTCAAAAATGTTCGCAGGTGGTGTAGAGATTTTGTAATTGGTCGGACCGAAATTCACGACGAACAAAGGAGAGGCAGACCGTCAATTTCTGTTGAAGGTTGAGCAAAGCATGCGTGAAGGTCGGCGGATCACCCTCGATGATCTGATGTGAGAATCTGAAAAAGTAAAAAGGGTAATTCAGAACCGGAGAAGAGGAATGTTGAGCAAGGGCGTACACATTCTCCATGACAATGGTCGCCCACACATCGCTCGGCAAACCGTTGCTCTCCTGCAACAGTTTCAGTGGAACATAATCACCCACCCACCCTATAGTCCTGACTGGGCGCCCACTGCCTATCACCTGTTCCCTAAGTTAAAAGAACATTTGGCCGGAAAGCGATTCAGCTCCGACGACGAGGTGAAAGAGGAGGTTCATAACTTTCTGAACAGCATGGAGGCGAGCTGGTATGACATGGGCATACAAAAACTGCCACAGCCTCTACAGAAATGCATCGACAGGAACGGTGATTATGTCGAAAATTAGCTAAATGTTCAAGCTGTAAACTGATGCAAACCATTGTAGAAATAAACAGGTCTATGTACTTATAAAAAAATAGGAGACCTTACTTTTGGGATGACCCTCGTATGCTGTGGCAGTAGACGACCGACGCGACTACCTTTGCTAACAGCACGTCGCCTGCAGCGTCTCTCCTGGGATCGTGACCACATCGGTTGTATCCTAGACGACTGGCAAATCGCGGCCTGGTAAGGTGAGTCCCGGTTTCTGTTGGTAAAAGATGATGGTAACTTAAAGTATGGCGCAGACACCACGAAGTCATGGACCCGGGTTGTCAACAAGGCTCTTGGTTCAAAAAATGGTTCAAATGGCTCTGAGCACTATGGGACTTAACATCTGTGGTCATCAGTCCCCTAGAACTTAGAACTACTTAACCCTAACTAACCTAAGGGCATAACACACATCCATGCCCGAGGCAGGATTCGAACCTGCGACCGTAGCAGTCCCGCGGTTCCGGACTGAGCGCCTGAACCGCTAGACCACCGCGGCCGGCAACAAGGCTCTGTGCAAGCTGGTAATGGCTCCATAATGATTTTGGTTGAGTTTACATAGAGTGTAATGGGTCCTCTGGTCCAGTTGAACCGATTATTGCCTGGATATCTGGAAATGGTCGTCTTCGGCTACTTGGAGACCATTTGCAGCCATTCATGGAATTCATGTTCTCAAACATTCCACTGAGCCACAGTTGTTCGTGGTTGGTTTGAAGAACGTTCTGAGCAGTTCAGCGAATGGTCTGGCCACCCAGATCGCCCGACATCCCATAGAACATTTAAGCGACATAATCAGGATGTCACTTAGCGCACAAGATACTGCAATGGCAACAGTTTGGCAGTTACGGACGGCTATAGGGACAGCATGTCTCAGTATTTCTGCAGGGGACTCCAAACTATTTGTTGAATCCATGCCATGCTGAGTTGCTGCACTGCACCGGGCAAAAGGAGGTCCGACACGATATTAAGAGGTGTCCCATACTTTTGTCATCTCAGTGTACATTGTGGTTGGTGCTCGCTTAGAAATGAGATGGTACACTCATGGAACATGCTCCCCATAACGAATTGCGACTGTAGCACTCTCCAGAGATAGTTGTTGTCTGTATCTGCCTCGAAAATCACATCGTTTGTTTACGAGTATGGACGGGCGTAAAATTCTTGCGTCAGCCCTTTTAAGACGCACATATCCTTCCTTGTCCAGGTTCTGGTCACGCTGTTCTGTTGTACTGTAGTAAGCATAAATAACAACTTCAATATACAAGAAGATGTTGTATGTCAAAAAGGGAAGTTACATCTCAAGGCAGCAAGGACATCAGTTTGCAAAAAGTCCATCTCAAATAGTGCAATGTAAATTCACACTTGTCTCCCATGTAAGATACGACTTATTCAGCTTTCGCATTTTTAATAAAATTCTGAGTCATTATTACTAGATCGCTGCTTCTATTCAGTATCAGAATTTTTAGAAGATACGAAACACAATACTAGAAATAAGGAAGTGCAAAATACCTACTGCAAGTAGGTAGCTAATTCTTTCAAAAATAATTTATTTACTGCAATTTTACAGTTACATTTTTTGTACTTCATGTAAGTGTGTGTTCGTGTGTGTGTGTATGTTGTTGTTGTTGTGGTCTTCAGAGTGAAGACTGGTTTGATGCAGATCTCCGTGCTACTCTATCCTGTGCAAGTCCCTTCATCTGCAAACTAAATCTATCTGAATCTGCTTACTGTATTTATCGCTTGGTCTCACTCTACGATTCTTACCCGCCACGCTTACGTTCAGTATTAAGTCGGTGATCCCTTGATGTCTCAGGATGTGTCCTACCAACCGATCCCTGCTTCGTCAATCAGTCTATGCCACAAATTTCTTTTCTCACAAATTCTATTCAGTACCTCCTCATTAGTTACGTGATCTACCTATCTAATCTTTAGCATTTTCCTGTAGCACCACATTTCAAAAGTTTGTATTCTCTTCTTGTTAAACTGTTTATCGTCCATGTTTCACTTCAATACATGGCTATACTCCATACAAATACTTTCACAAGTGGCTTCCTGACAGTTAAATCTGTGTTCCATGCCAGCAATTTTCTCTTCCTCAGAAACGTTTTTCTTATCATTGCCACTCTATATTTTATATCCTCATTACTTGGACCATCATCAGTTATTTTGCTGCCCAAATAGCAAAACTCATCTACTACTTTGAGTGTCTCATTTCCTAGCCTACTTCCCTCAGCATAAACTGATTTAATTCTACTTCTATGCATTATCCACGTTTTGCTTTTGTTGGTGTTCATATCATATTCTCCTTTCAAGACACTGCCAATTCCGTTCAACTGCTCTGCCAAGTCCTTTGCTGCCTCCGACAGAGTTACAATGTCATCGGCAAACCTCATTTTTTCTTTTTTAATTTCTTCTCCCTGGACTTTAATTCGTGCTGCAAATTTTTCTCTGGTTTCCTTTACTGCTTGTTCAGTGTTCAGATTGAATAACATTGGTTAACTCCTCAGGCACTGCTTCGTTTCATGCCCCTCGACTCGTATAACTAACGTCTGGTTTCTATGCAAGTTGTAAATAGCCTTTCGCTCCCTGTATTTTACCCCCGCCACCTTTAGAATTTGAAAGAAAGTATTCCAGTCAACATTGCCAAAAGCTTTCTCTATATCTACTAAGGCTATAAACGTAGGTTTGCCTTCCTCAACCTGTCTTCTATGACAAGTCGTAGGGTCAGTATTGCCTAGCATGTTCCTACATTTCTCCGGGATCCAAACTGATTTTCCCAGAGATCAGCTTCTACCAGTTTTTCCATTTTTCTGTAAATAATCCGTGTTAGTGTTTCGCAACAGTGAGTTATTAAAATGATAGTACGGTAATTTTCACATCTATGAGCACCTGCTTTCTTTCGAATTGGACTTATTATGTTCTTCTTGAAGTCTGAGGGTATTTCGTCTGTCTCATACATCTTGCTCACAAGATGCAAGAGTTTTGTCATGGCTAGCTTTCCGAAGACTATCAGTAGTTCTAGCGAAATGTTGTCTACTCCCGGAACCTTGTTCTGACTTAAGTCTTTCAGTGCTCTGTCAAATTCTTCACGCAGCATCGTATCTTCCACATCCTCTTCGTCTACGTCCTCTTCCATTTCCATAATATTGCCCTCAAGTATATCTCCCTTGTATAGATCCTCTATATACTCCTTCCATCTTTCTGCTTTCTCTTCTTTACTTAGAATTCGTTTTCTATCTGAGCTCTTGTTATTCATACATGTGGTTCTCTTTTCGCCAAAGGTCTCTTTAATTTTTCTGTAGGCGGCATCTGTCTTTCTACTAGTAAGATGTGCTTCTGAATCCTTATATCTGATATCTAGCCATTCTTGCTTAGCCATTTTGCACTTCCTGTCAGTGCCATTTTTTAGACGTATGTAGTCCCTTTCGCCTGCTTCATTTACTACATTTTTGTATTTTTTCCTTCCATAGGTTAAATTCGATATCTACTGTATTACCCAAAGACTTTTACTAGACCTCGTCGTTTTACATAGCTGATCGTCTGCTGCCTTCACTACTTCATCTCTAAAAGCTACCCATTCGTCTTTTACTCTGTTTATTTCCCCTATTCTTGTCAATCGTTCCCTAATACTCACTCTCAAACTCTCTACCACTGGTTCTTTCAGTTTATCCAGGTCCCGTCTCCTTAAATTCCTACCTTTTTGTAGTTTCTTCAGTTTTAATCTACAGTTCATAACCAATAAATTATGGTCAGAGTCCACATCTGTCCCTGTAAATGACTTACAATTTAAAACCTGATTCCGAAATCTCTGTCTTATCATTATATAATCAATCTGAAAGCTTCCAGTGTTTCCAGGTCTCTTCCACGAATACAAGCTTCTTTCATGATTCTTAAACCAAGTGTTAGCTATGATTAAATTATGTTCTGTGCAGAATTCTACCAGGATGCTTCCTCTATCATTCCTTTCCCCAGTCCATTTTCACCAACTATTTTTCTTTCTCTTTCTTTTATCCTACTATCGAATTTATTATACAGTTAAATTTTCATCTGCCTTAACTATCTGAATAATTTCTTTCATCTCATCACACATTTCTTCAATCTCTTCATCATCTGCAGACCTAGTTGACATATAAACTTGTACGACTGTGGGCTTCGTGTCAGTCTTGGCTACAATAATGTGTTCACTTGCTGTTCATAGTAGCTTATCCGCATTCCTATTTTGTTATTGATTATTAAACCTACTCCTGCATTATCTCTATTTGACTTTGTGTTTATAACACTGTATTCACCTGACCTGTCCCTCCTGCCACCGAACTTCACTAATGTTATGTGTGTGTGTGTATACATGGCAAGCTTGTACTTACAATCTGTAGTGTCATCCGATGGACGAGGTCTCATGTCGGAGTTGTCACCCAAAGATGAAACTACAACCAAGGACAGTCGCTGCCAGATGGAGTGGGAAATATGAGACGTGAGCAAAGACATGAACTCAAGAGGTTCCGTTAGCCGTAACTGCTGGAAGCTACTTACGTCAGGTTGCAGTGCCACTCAGCCCAGTCTTCAGTCGTCGCTTACAACGACAGCATCTCTCGTCCAGTGGTACTGAAACTGTTGGGTGCTACCCCGAGGGGGGGTCACGAATGGCGTGCAAAGGGACGGGGGTTCATTATGTTAGGAAACAATAATATTCTTAGTAACAGTGTGTGTGGGTTGGGGCTTATGGGCGCTCAACATAGAGGTCATCAGCGCCCTGACACACATTAAAAGGAACGAATGTGGACAGACTGAAGTAAAATGAAAAACACACTCAAAGAAAGCAGGAAAAGAAGGAAAATACTACATAAGAAAGTAAAACCGAAGGGAAAGGAAAACATAGCAACAAGAATGCCACACAAAATTGTCATTGGCTGGCCACTTACATAAAATATGGGCGAGCTTGTCACACAGTGAGCAAATTAAAATCCTCTCCCTAAAATCTTTGTAAAAACATTTGACATGGCACAGAACTTTAAAACTTTAACCACATTCGTCCGAGTGCTGCCCAAAAGAGATGGCAGGTCCGTTGGCAAGTCAGCCGCGGCCCGCTGGTCAGAAAATAAAACACAATCCAATACAACGTGGCGCACAGTGACCTGAACGCCGCAAGCACCACAAATTGGAGGGTCCTCCCGCCAGAGCAGGAAGCCATGTGTCATAGGGCTGTGGCCTATTCGAAGCCGAGTGAGGAGAACCTCCTTCCGTCGATGAGGCCGAAAGGAAGTATACCACGCACGCGTTTTGGGCTTGACAATACAGAGCTTATTGTCAGTCACTTCCAGCCACTCATCTTCCCACCGACGCATGACCCGTGAGCTCAACAGCGAGGTGAGTGCGTGCAGGGGGATAGCACACTGAGATACTTGTGGGGCGAGACACGCCTCCTTGACTGCCCTTTCATTCTCAGCAATGCCGACATGCCCCGGAACCCAGCAGAAAGCTACAACCTTCCCCAGTCGCTGTAGTCGGAGGAGGGCATCCTGGATGGTCTGGACGATTTTATCTGCCGGATACAAACGGTGCAATGCGTGAAGGATACTGAGTGAATCGGAACAGACAAGAAATTTAGGAGAGGAAGAATGTCTCATCTGCTCCAGAGCCGGCAAGACCGCAGACAATTCTGCATCAAAGACAGTAAAAGTCTGAGGCGGTCGGACCTTGAGAACACGATCCGGAAAAACAACTGAGCAACCAACGGAATCCCCTTGTTTCGACCCATCCGTAAAAACAGCTACATAGTCGTGGTGGAAGTCTGAGGCAGTCGGACCTTGAGGACACGATCCGGAAAAACAACTGAGCAACCAACGGAATCCCCTTGTTTCGACCCATCTGTGAAAACAGCTACATAGTCGTGGTGCTCAGATAAAATGGCAGAAAATGCTGCATTAAAAACGGTGGAAGGAGTGCAATCTCTCTTGTACTGCAATAAATCTAAAATCACTCCGGGCCGCTTCAGTAACCAGGCAGCAGGCGGTTAGAACCCTGGATTTGGGGTTATACATACCCAACACCAAGTGACACTAGCACACGTTGCACACGGATCCCAAACGGCAACGTAGCCCGGGGGCGGCGGGAAAAAGGCGGTCCAGAGGTGGATGGGCAACAAGATGGGAGCAGGCGAGCTTGGAGCTGCAAGAAACTTACAAGCCTGGCGCACCTGCAGGAGCTGCCGCCGGATGGTAAGTGGCGGTTCGCCAGCCTCAGCACAGAGGCTCTGTACGGGACTGGTCCGATAAGCACACGTGGCCAGTCGAATCCCAGCATGGTGAACAGCGTCAAGGATCCGCAAATACGACGGCCTCGCTGACCCATATACTGTGCACCCATAGTCCAGCCGTGACCGCACAAAAGCTCGATAAAACTGAAGGAGACGTGCCCTGTCCGCTCCCCAAGACCTGTGGCTGAGGCACTTGAGGATGTTCAGTGCCTTCAACGTTCTGGCTTTCAAGTCGCGTAGGTGAGGCAGCTATGACAGCCTGGAGTCAAAAATTGTCTCTAAAATACAGGACAGTATCCCCCATATGCAAGGCAGGCAAAGTAAAAAGACGACGAGAACGATTAAAATGAACACAAACACACTTATCGGCAGAAAACCGAAAACCCGTCTTTGCAGCCCACTCCTCTAACCACCGCACTGTTAGCTGCAATTGACGGCTCGCGGTTGCAACACTGGAGGAGGAACAGAAAACACCAAAGTCGTCCACAAACTAGGGGCACTGTACTGGACTCCTCACTGTAGATGTTATACTGTTGATGGCTATGGCAAAGAGGGTAACGCTTAAAACACTGCCCTGGGGGACACTGTTCTCTTGCTCAAAGCGACCAGACAGACCAACGCGGGTCCGAAAAACCGCTGAGACAGGAAAGACCGAATGAAAATCGGGAGGCGGCCACGAAAGCCCCATTGATGCAGTTGTGCAAGAGTACAGTGTCTCCAAGTAGTATCATATGCCTTACTGCTATCAAAGAAGATACCAATACAGTGATGCTCACGGAGTAAAGCCTGCCTAATAGCCGCTTCTTGGAGGGTCAGGTCGTCGACCGTGGACCGAAATTTTCGGAATCCACACTGAAAGCGGCTAAGGAGCTGTCTGGTCTCTAGCAGCCAGACCAGACGGCGGTTAACCATCCGTTCCAGCGTCTTTCCGACACAGCTTGTCCTTAGTAACAGACAATTAAGTTCATGAAACTTCCTGGCAGATTAAAACTGTGTGCCCGACCGAGACTCGAACTCGGGACCTTTGCCTTTCGCGGGCAAGTGCTCTACCAACTGAGCTACCGAAGCACGACTCACGTCCGGTACTCACAGCTTTACTTCTGCCAGTATCCGTCTCCTACCTTCCAAACTTTACAGAAGCTCTTCTGCGAATCTAGCAGAACTAGCACCCCTGAAAGAAAGGATATTGCGGAGACATGGCTTAGCCACGGATGCTGGCAGAAGTAAAGCTGTGAGTACCGGACGTGAGTCGTGCTTCGGTAGCTAAGTTGGTAGAGCACTTGTCCGCGAAAGGCAAAGGTCCCGAGTTCGAGTCTCGGTCGGGCACACAGTTTTAATCTGCCAGGAGGTTTCATATCAGCGTACACTCCGCTGCAGAGTGAAAATCTCATTCTGGAATTAAGTTCATCTTTGGTCGAACAAACGGCATGCCGCTGACCTGGTTTGAATTTCGGCCGACGTCGGTGTTTAACGCCTGGCGTGGTCGACGATAATGAAACTGTTGTTAACATTTTCAGCATTGCTTGAAATGATCGGTCGAACTGCCCGACCTCCTTCAACACCATCTAGGAATAAAGCCTACACATGCGAGATGAGTAGGCTTTGTTCGTAGATGGCGTTGCTTCCTTTTATAGCCGGCGGAATACCCTTTGTCGCCTGCGCCATTACTGTTTCCGTAACTGTCCCGCACAGTGCTAAGTTTGGGAAAACAGCGGACGATTCAGCTTTTTATACAGGGTGTTACAAAAAGGTACGGCCAAACTTTCAGGAAACATTCCTCACACACAAATAAAGAAAAGATGTTATGTGGACATGTGTCCGGAAACGCTTAATTTCCATGTTAGAGCTCATTTTAGTTTCGTCAGTATGTACTGTACTTCCTCGATTCACCGCCAGTTGGCCCAATTGAAGGAAGGTAATGTTGACTTCGGTGCTTGTGTTGACATGCGACTCATTGCTCTACAGTACTAGCATCAAACACATCAGTGCGTAGCATCAACAGGTTAGTGTTCATCACGAACGTGGTTTTGCCGGCCGCGGCAGCCATGCGGTTCTAGGCGCTGTAGTCCGGAACCGCGCGACTGCTACGGTCGCAGGTTCGTATCCTACCTCGGGCATGGATGTGTGTGATGTCCTTAGGTTAGTTAGGTTTAAGTAGTTCTAAGTTCTAGGGGACTGATGACCTCAGATGTTAAGTCCCATAGTGCACCGAGCCATTTGAACCATTTGAACGCGGTTTTGCAGTCAGTGCAATGTTTACAAATGCGGGGTTGGCAAATGCCCATTTGTTGTACGGATTAGCACGCGGCAATAGCCGTGGCGCGGTACGTTCGTATCGAGACACATTTCCAGAACGAAGGTGTCCCGAAAGGAAGTCGTTCGAAGCAATTGATCGGCGTCTTAGGAGCACAGAACATTCCAGCCTATGACTCGCGACTGGGGAAGACCTAGAACGACGAGGACAGCTGCAATGGACGAGGCAATTCTTCGTGCAGTTGACGATAACCCTAATGTCAGCGTCAGAGAAGTTGATGCTGTACAAGGTAACGTTGACCACGTCACTGTATGGAGAGTGCTACGGGAGAACCAGTTGTTTCCGTACCATGTACAGCGTGTGAAGGCACTATCAGCAGCTGATTGGCCTCCACGGGTACACTTCTGCTAATGGTTCATCCAACAATGTGTCAATCCTCATTTCAGTGCAAATGTTCTCTTTACAGATGAGGCTTCATTCCAACGTGATCAAATTGTAAATTTTCACAATCAACATGTGTGGGCTGACGAGAATCCGCACGCAATTGTTCAATCACGTCATCAACACAGATTTTCTGTGAACGTTTGGGCAGGCATTGTTGGTGATGTCTTGATTGGGCCCCATGTTCTTCGACCTACGCTCAATGGAGCACGTTTTCAGGATTTCATACGGGATACTCTATGTGTGCTGCTAGAGCATGTGTCTTTACAAGTACGACACAACATATGGTTCGTGCACGATGGAGCTCTTGCACTTTTCAGTCGAAGTGTTCGTACGCTTCTCAACAACAGATTCGGTGACCGATGGATTGATAGAGGCGGACCAATTCCATGTCCTCCATGCTCTCCTGACCTCAACCCTCTTGACTTTCTTTTATGGGGGCATTTGAAAGCTCTTGTCTACGCAACCCCTGTACCAAATATAGAGACTCTTCGTGCTCGTATTGTGGACGGCTGTGATACAATACGCCATTCTCGAGGGGTGCATCAGCGCATCAGGGATTCCATGCGACGGAGGGTGGATGCATGTATCCTCGCTAACGGAGTACATTTCGAACATTTCCTGTAACAAAGTGTTTGAAGTCACGCTGGGACGTTCTGTTGCTGTGTGTTTCCATTTCATCATTAATGTGATTTGAAGAGAAGTAATAAAATGAGCTCTAACATGGAAAGTAAGCGTTTCCGGATACATGTTCACATAACATATTTTCTTTCTTTGTGTGTGAGGAATGTTTCCTGAAAGTTTGGCCATACCTTTTTGTAACACCCTGTATAAAAAGCTGAATCATCCGCTGTTTTCCCATTCTGAGGACTTGGAATGTTTACCTTGTGGGTGGTGAAATGTTCATGCAACATTTGACAGTATTTATTATGAAATAACTGGTATTGCAGGTATAAAGTATATGGAACAGGAATTACTACGTATAGAGATATTTCGAATGTCCTTTTCACATAACAGAAAAATTGAAATGTAATATTACACACCTATAGAAAGATAGGCTTGGAGCTTGCGTGGAAGTTTGAAAATATTAAATGCAATGAGGTAACAGCTCGGCACCAACGTCTTCAAATATGAGTGTTATGCAGTAATAACGTGCCCATTTATTAGTTTTTGCCCAATTATAGACACTTGTAAAAGTGGTATTTATTTTTTAAGTAGGTAATTCAAGGAATGCAGCATTTTTCTTGTACAGAGGGCAAAAAATTTAGTTTCATGTTACAGTGAAATGAATTTTTATTAACAGCTTCATCCATCATTTAACAAGTATTCATTTTGTGTACTAAACGATAGGTTTGTTGTTTCTTGAGTTGTGGTGAAAACTTATTTCTTTGAAAGTTATGTTACCTCTTCCGGTTTCCACACATTGAACAATATCTTAATTATCGGTCGTCCTACCGAAACTATATAAGAAATGGGCTTCAGTATTATTCAGTTTGTGAATGTACGTTCATGATAACAATGTATGAATAATTTTTGTTCTTTTGTGCCTGCAGTGCAAAATATCTTTTCTAATGACATGATAATTACGATTATCAGTCAGCTACACTGCTCTTTAATGATTTTTGTTTTACAAATAATTCACAATGACCTCATTTCGGCATATTGCCATCATGAAGTGCTACATAATATCGTTGCTGCCATGTCCTGTCTTTCTTTAGAATTATTAGTTTCTCCCTAAATGTACGCTGTAGGCTTATATGTGACTTTATTTGGTTTTTACATATGCTATTTTTCCCTCGACATTCGTAATAATCATGTCATTAGACGTATAAATACACTAGTAATATCCATCTCCAATTTGGCAGTTGCGAAAATACCCCATAAATCGAAAAATTTGAGACGAACTGATTCAGTGTGGTTCGACTGAGGGAGGAAATGCAGTTGTATACAACTGGTTTCATGTTTATATCTACTTTTATTAGCTTGCATTTACAATAGACAGTTGAGTGTCATTTCCTGGTTCCCAGTGGTCTCTCTGGCAATGTATGGCCATGTTTTTCTTTACTCTGGGTCACCTGGAAATGTAAACCTGCGAAACCCATTTTTGCAACAGTGAGCACAGTTCACAGATGAGCATCTACTCGTGTTGATGAAGAAATCCTCGATACATTTAATTAGAAATTTACACTCGCATTGTTACTCATATGTAAACAAGTGTGAATATACTATACTTTGGGGAAAACATGGGAACTGTTCAGGTCAGGTTATAGGAATTTAGCCCATACGCTGTTACTCTCCAGTGCAAGTGAGCTATTGTTATAATGTAATCGCCACAAAAGTATACATGAAAAATTTGTTCCCAGAGAAATAAATATTGAAAGAACAAATGTTCAGCACTAGATAGGTCAGCATGCATTTATAAAATCTGAGTGGTAAAGCAGTTCAGTCTTAATGCACGAGGCTGTTCATTAAGAACTATAATGGCAAGTTCTTGATGATCAAAATAATGTGTAGTTTAAAGTAGAGGATGTTACAGAAATATTATGTTGTAAACATGCTGCATAGGAAATCAGGAAAAATGTTGGGAAAGGAATAACAACTTCTGAAAGCTTTAATATTTCTAAGAACATTAACTACAAAGGAAATAAAGACTCAACAATATTTATCAACACAACTGTATCAGTAAAATACATCAAATTGTAGTAGAGCAAGGCAGTAGGTGGTAAAAATTTTAGCTATTCAAAAATAGTTATAAGTAAAATAGAATCGATGATTAATGTATTTTATAAAAATACTTCCTACAGTGGAAAATGTTATAATCCATGATGCCAGTGATGAGAACAACTGAATGTAAAAAATGGATTCAGTTCGTTGTAGGAAGCATTCGATCCACTGGGTTGTAGTTTTGTGTATTGGTTGAATCATTTTCTCATTGTTTCGAGTGGCACCAGTCTATGGGAGCAACTGAATGAAAACAATTGCTTTAGTCAGTTGTAGTTTTACGCATCAGTTGGATTATTGCTCATTCATTTCTTTTGAAACGAGACCATTCTGTAGTATTTCTGTCATGTTTCTTGTCATTTTTTTTTTTCAACAACATATTGATTTGTTCACTCGCAAGAAGCCACTCTTCAGTGTTATAATTGGTCGAGCTATCCATCATTCTTCTGAGAGAAACCAGTGTGCAGTACTTTCATTAGTTCAATTAAAGCAGTGAATACAACTGGCGTGTAAGTACTCAAGGAGACCCTTGCCCACAGAGGTACATAAAGATGTGTCTGGGGATGCACATAAGTATCATACATGTTGCCTTCAGTCGCAAAGACTGGGGACTTGTCTTCAGATGTGTGATGAGTCTGCACCAGTTTTCGAATTTAGGTAACCAATGGTCCTGTTAAGAATACACAATTCTGTTACAAGTTGGCACAGTGTGACTACAGCTTTTAGAAAATTAAGACGAAACCGAAAAGTTACTATTCCCAGTAGTGGTTACATAGTTTTTAAGCACAGTACGAGTACACATACACAGATCTCATCAAGGAGCATATTTGTAACGAAAATTGAAACAAATCAGTAAATATTCAAATGTAAAGATGTTAAATTTTTACATTACACTATTATTTTAAAAAGGAGCCATTTGCAAAACAACTATTTGCATAAATTATTTGCATAGAAATCAAATGGGGTATGATATAATGAAATTTTTGCAAATATTAAATACTTGTTTCCTTAGGGAAAAAACGGATTTTTAAAATTGCTGGAAAAACTGTGGCTGTTAAAATGTTCATTTAATGCGTTTTCAAAAAAATTTTCTTTGTGTAATAACATTTCTAACTGTCTAGCACATCAAGATTTCTAGCATTATTTTCAGCATGGAGCACTTAAATTGTTGTGGATGTCACTTAGTTTGTATCTGTCGAGGTATATACAGTTAGCTAATGTGTATTTGCAAAATTGGTTGAGACTGAAAGCAGAAGTATATTCTTCATAAAGCATAAGGCTAATTCTTCCTATTTTTCCTATGTAGAATGCGGGACGAATGTTACACTGTAGTTCATATATCCCACTTTGTTCCACTGTTGGTGTGTTTATGTGTATTGTGCGAGGTAAATGGTGTCCAAGTTTGTTGCTTGCGGAGAAACATATTTTTATACTGCCATTTCTAAAAAACTAGCACTTTTTTGTGTTGCTGTGCCTCAGTAGGGAATGCTTGTGGAGATTTGCATTGTATCAGTTGTTTTACCTATAATACTTCTGTTAGTGATGTTGACCAAATTTCACTGGATACTTTGTTAACTGATTTTGCTCAACATTCATTCTTCTCTGTAGTTGCTTGACTTGCATGTTTTTGTTGGGTTAGTGCTTTGCGTTTTAAAGGTAACGTGTGTGTCCTGTTCAACATAAACTTAAATGTTGCATTTGTGTTTACATGAATATGGCAATTTAAACCATATTTATCCACCTCTAGAAACAGTAACAAATTGTTCAGTTTTCTGTTACAAGTCAGGTATCCCACAGTGGGATTGACCTTTTTAAGCCATCTGTACGCTTATGTAGGTTAAGACCCAAGGTATCACACGTTGCAGCCTTTCAACCTTGTGGGCCCCGCGTTTGCAAGTAAGTGACAAAGAAACTTCGGAATTTTGTATGGCACTCAATAGCTTTAAAAAAGTTATATGATGTAGTGCAGTTCTATGGTGTAATTAATAGGATAGTGGCGTCATGTGCACAAAGTTGTGGGTTCAGATCCTGCTAGATGCAGTGCTTTTTTGTTTTTAAATCTTTATCTAAATGTCTTTGATCATTATTTTTATTCAATTAAGGGTTAAATGTAATTTTTATTTCCATATTAATCATAATCATAATTCATTTGCCCTCATTATTCTTCCTATCATTCTTTTTCCACTTCAAATCTTTCTTCATGTGTTTTAATTAATATTATATATTAATTTCGGTGTAAGTTCTTTTGTTTTATTTCCCTTTTTCGTTTACATTATTTCATTCATTATATCTAATTCTCATTTTGTTTGAATTTCGTTATACTTGTAAACCCTTCTTTCATTTAAATCTTCATCTGTGTTAACTTGTCCATAGTGCAGTAGGTATTTAGGCTACGGTTTAAGCGTTTGTATGACGATTACCAACCAAAAAAGAATGCACATCTGGTAAAGAAAAATACATTTTTCACACTACTTTACAGTCAGTATAAAAAGATTTATTTGTTTTTTGTTTTTGAACTGATAGATCGGAATTTTCAAATAATTGTATATAATAATAGGCAAATATAATTGAATTCATATTCACAAAAATTCCGATTGGAGAAACCATGATATAAAGGAAACATGAAACAGGAGAAAAGTACATGTTGGCAGCTTAGTGACGAACCAGGTGTGTGGAAAAATGAAAGTTCTGGACAAAGAACAATAAGGATTCATGCGTGAGGAGAAATGAGGTTCATAGTGGTTGCAGAGTTCAGCTATGATTCGATATCAATATCGGAAGATTATCACGACGAAATGAACATTGAAAATTATATAAAATTTATTCAAGAGCGCCTAATAACAAATATTCCAGGTGGAAGTGGTGCGTTATTAGCCAATGTACCCTATCACGGTGTTAACAAAAATAAGCCTCGAAAAATAAGCGAAACTATACCTATTCAAAAAACAGATAAAAATTCACTTGACGCCTTCCTGAGAGACAATCTCTACTCATTCCACATTAATAATATAAGAGCAGACCAGATGTGGCTTAAATTCAAAGAAATAGTATCGGCAGCAGTTAAGAGATTTTAACCACATAAATTAACAAACGACGGAGATGATCCTCCATGGTACACAAAACGGGTTAGAACACTTGCAGAAACAACGAAATAAACATTCCAAATTTAAACGGACGCAAAATTCCCAAGATTGGCGATCTTTTGCAGAAGCTCGAAATTTAGCGCGGACTTCAGTGCGAGATGCCTATAACAGTTTCCACAGTGAAACTTGGTCTCGAAACCTGACAGAAAATCCAAAGAGATTCTGGTTGTATGTGAAGTATGTTAGCGGCAAGAAACAATCAATGCCTTCTCTGCACGATAGCATGGAGATACTATCGAAGACAGTGCAGCCAAAGCAGAGATACTAAACGCAGTCTTCTGAAATGCCTTCACAAAAGAAGACGAAGTAAATATTCCAGAATTCGAATCGAGAACAGCTGCCAACATGAGTAACGTAGAAGTAAATATCTTCGGAGTAGTGAAGCAATTTAAATCACTTAATAAAAGCAAGTCTCCTGGTCCAGACTGAATACCAATTAGGTTCCTTTCGGAGTATGCTGATGCATTAGCTCCATACTTAACAATCATATACAACTGTTCCCTCGACGAAAGATCTATTCCCAAGACTGGACAGTTGCATAGGTCACACCAATATTCAGGAAAGGTAGTAGGAGTAATCCACTAAATTACAGTTCATTACAGGTATCGTTAACTCGATATGCAGCAGTAACTTAGAACATATACAGGGTGTACAAAAAGGTACGGCCAAACTTTCAGGAAACATTCCTCACACACAAAGAAAAAAAAAATGTTACGTGGACATGTGTCTGGAAACGCTTACTTTCCATGTTAGAGCTCATTTTATTACTTCTCTTCAAATCGCATTAATTATGGAATGGAAACACACAGCAACAGAACGTACCAGCGTGACTTCAAACACTTTGGTACAGGAAATGTTCGAAATGTACTCCGTTAGCGAGGATACATGCTTCCACCCTCCGTCACATGGAATCTCTGATGCGCTGATGCAGCCCTGGAGAATGGCGTATTGTATCACAGCCGTCCACAATACGAGCACGAAGAGTCTCTACATTTGGTACCGGGGTTGCGTAGACAAGAGCTTTCAAATGCCCCCATAAAAGAAAGTCAAGAGGGTTGAGGTCAGGAGATCGTGGAGGCTATGGAATTGGTCCGCCTCTACCAATCCATCGGTCACCGAATCTGTTGTTGAGAAGCGTACGAAAACTTCGACTGAAAAGTGCAGGAGCTCCATCGTGCATGAACCACATATTGTGTCGTACTTGTAACGGCTCATGTTCTAGCAGCAGAGGTAGAGTATCCCGTATGAAATCATGATAACGCGCTCCATTGAGCGTACGTGGAAGCGTAGGTGACGAAACTAAAATGAGCTCTAACATGGAAATTAAACGTTTCCGGACACATGTCCACATAACATCTTTTCTTTATTTGTGTGTGAGAAATGTTTCCTGAAAGTTTGGGCGTACCTTTTTGTAACACCCTGTATTGTGTTCGTACATAATGAATTAGTTCGAAGAAAACGGTCTATTGACACACAGTCAACATGGGTTTAGAAAACATCGGTCTTGTGAAACACAACTAGCTCTTTATTCACATGAAGTGCATAGTGCTATTGTCAAGGGATTTCAGATCGATTCCGTATTTATGGATTTCCGGAAGACTTTTGACACTGTACCACACAAGCGGCTCGTGAAATTGCGTGCTTATGGAATATCGTCTCAGTTATGTGACGTGGTTTGTGATTTCCTGTTCGTAGTAATTGACAGAAAGTCATCGAGTAAAACAGAAGTTATTTCTGACGTTCCCCAAGGTAGTGTCATAGGCCCTCTGCTGTTCCTTATCCATACAAACGATTTGGGAGACAATCTGAGCAGCCCTCTTCGGTTGTTTGCAGATGACGCTGTCGTTTATCGACTAATAGTGTCATCAGAAGATCAAAACAAACTGCAAAACTATTTAGAAGAAATATCGGAATGGTGTGAAAAGGGGCAGTTGACCTTAAATAACAAAACGTATGGGGTCATCCACATGAGTGCTAAAAGGAACTGCTTAAACTTCGGTTACACGATAAATCAGTCTAATCTAAAAGCCGTAAATTCAAATAAATACCTAGGTATTACAATTACGAACTACTTAAATTGGAAGGAACACATAGAAAACGTTGTGGGCAAGGCTAACCAAAGACTGCATTTTATCGGCAGGACTCTTAGAAAATGTAACAGACCTACTAAGGAGACTGCATACACTACACTTGTCCGTCTTCTTTTAGAGTACTGCTGCGCGGTGTGGGACCCTTACCAGAGAGGACTGATGGAGTACATCGAATTTGGGGCCTCCACGCATGCGCACTTCCTGCTTAAGACTGGCATAAATAGGGGCTCTAGGCATGCCTTAGCAGTGTGTTCGTCGCACCTGAAGATGTCGGCCAGTTGCGCTGATGTAATATTGTGGAGTTTTCACTATGACATCCGACGTCTCGCCCGAGAACCATATATACAACATTTCCGTCGGGAAAGCCTCAAGCAATACATCGAAAAAGTCCAAAGATAGGCAGCACGTTTTGTATTGCGAAATATGGGAGAGTGTGTCACAGAAATGACACAGGATTTGGGATGGACATCATTAAAATAAAGGCGTTTTTCTTTGCGACCGTATCTTCTCACGATATTCTAATCACCAACTTTCTCCTCCGATTGCGAAAATATTTTGTTGACTCTGACTTACATAGGGAGGAACGATCACCAATATAAAATAAGGGAAATCAGAGCTCGTACGGAAAGATATAGGTGTTCATTCTTTCCGCGCGCTATACGAGATGGGAATAATAGAGAATTGTGAAGGTGGTTCGATGAACCCTCTGCCAGGCACTTAAATGTGATTTGCAGAGTACCCATGTAGATGTAGATGAAGCGCCCAACACATCTTCACGTAAAGTGGATATACAATCATAACTGACTGAGTATAAAATTCCACGGCTTCCACCCTACAACTGTGATTGAACCCCATCGAAATTATTGGGAATTTAATGAAACAGAAAGTTTCACCAAACAACGTCAGCAATGTTACCCTCTCCCAGCTTAAACAAATGATTACAGCTGCAATATAGAGCATTACGAAAGACGACTGGAAAAAGGCGTGTGATGAACTGAAATGTTCAGCCCTTACATATGGATTAAAAGTTGTTGAATACATTGTATTAACTATTTTCACTGGGTCACATTTTTTCTTCCTGTCTTTCGTTTTTATTTGGAATCCTTGTGTATGCGATTTTAATTATTTTTATTTGTCCGTCATAATATTTACACGTTTGAAAATTCTTATGTATTGATTAACAAACAAAGGTAGAATCATCTTTTTGATCAGTCATTTAGATAAAGATTTGAAATTTTTAAAAATGTTACAGCACCTGCCAAAGTTTGAACCCACAACCTCTTGCACAGCACGCAGACGTGATGTTCTCTGCCCTATGTAAGGTGGCTATTTTTTGATGGTGTTATTGGATGTTTTAAAACTTGTAAAGAAAAGATATATATTTGAAGAATTGCAGTCAGAGAAAAACTTGCCCGGCAACAGCATCTGTGTCTGCTACTGCACAACTGTGGTGTCATAAAATCTTTGACAGTCACCAGTGGATAACTGCGTTGTGTCGTGTTGTGTGTACTGCGTAATTCATGGGCGCAGTTGTGGAACTATGGGAGTTGCATTTTTATTACGAGGAGGAATGATGGTTCAGAACAATGGTTGACTAGGATACGGACATAAAAAAGGTTTTGAAATGATGAACAACGAATTATTTGATGAGCTAACGTTTATTTTTACTGACTTGTACTATTGGCTCATTTCACACACGTCACAGGCGAATTTTTGATAGACTTTCCGTTGATCGATCTTCTGAGTTAATTTACTATACCGTGGAAGTTGTTGGAGTAAATGAATTTTCACATTAGAGCCTATGATTGTATTCATCGATAAGCTCCTAGCTGAAATTTCAGTACTTAAAGGTTGAGTCATGACTTCATTTACGTTCTGTTTGAAGATTATGAACCCAATTTCCCTGGACCAACTGTAGTTAGTTTTAGCAGTATTTTTAGCTTCCTTTGCGTAATGCAGGTTCTGTCAGTTTCTTTATTTTACTGGGGCCATATATCAGTGCAGAAATTTTCGTGTGTTTCAGGTTACATTCATATACAGGTCGTCATTACAGTTTTTTTATATACAGTCACGTTAAAAAAAAAAAAACAGTTCGCACTGACCAAGTCTACTGAGCGTGAAATTATTGGCTTGCGTATTTACACTCATGGAAATAGAAATAAGAACACCGTGAATTCATTGTCCCAGGAAGGGGAAACTTTATTGACACATTCCTGGGGTCAGATACATCACATGATCACACTGACAGAACCACAGGCACATAGACACAGGCAACAGAGCATGCACAATGTCGGCACTAGTACAGTGTATATCCACCTTTCGCAGCAATGCAGGCTGCTATTCTCCCATGGAGACGATCGTAGAGATGCTGGATGTAGTCCTGTGGAGCGGCTTGCCATGCCATTTCCACCTGGCGCCTAAGTTGGACCAGCGTTCGTGCTGGACGTGCAGACCGCGCGAGACGACGCTTCATCCAGTCCCAAACATGCTCAATGGGGGACAGATCCGGAGATCTTGCTGGTCAGGGTAGTTGACTTACACCTTCTAGAGCACGTTGGGTGGCACGGGATACATGCGGACGTGCATTGTCCTGTTGGAACAGCAAGTTCCCCTGCCGGTCTAGGAATGGTAGAACGATGGGTTCGATGACGGTTTGGATGTACCGTGCACTATTCAGTGTCCCCTCGACGATCACCAGAGGTGTATGGCCAGTGTAGGAGATTGCTCCCCACACCATGATGCCGGGTGTTGGCCCTGTGTGCCTCGGTCGTATGCAGTCCTGATTGTGGCGCTCACCTGCACGGCTCCAAACACGCATACGACCATCATTGGCATCAAGGCAGAAGCGACTCTCATCGCTGAAGACGACACGTCTCCATTTGTCCCTCCATTCACGCTTGTCGCGACACCACTGGAGGCGGGCTGCACGATGTTGGGGCGTGAGCGGAAGACGGCCTAACGGTGTGCGGGACCGCAGCCCAGCTTCATGGAGACGGTTGCGAATGGTCCTCGCCGATACCCCAGGGGCAACAGTGTCCCTAATTTGCTGGGAAGTGGCGGTGCGGTCCCCTACGGCACTGCGTAGGATCCTATGGTCTTGGCGTGCATCCGTGCGTCGCTGCGGTCCGGTCCCAGGTCGAGGGGCACGTGCACCTTCCGCCGACCACTGGCGACAACATCGATGTACTGTGGAGACCTCACGCCCCACGTGTTGAGCAATTCGGCGGTACGTCCACCCGGCCTCCCGCATGCCCACTATACGCCCTCGCTCAAAGTCCGTCAAGTGCACATACGGTTCACGTCCACGCTGTCGCGGCATGCTACCACTGTTAAAGACTGCGATGGAGCTCCGTATGCCACGGCAAACTGGCTGACACTGACGGCGGCGGTGCACAAATGCTGCGCAGCTAGCGCCATTCGACGGCCAACACCGCGGTTCCTGGTGTGTCCGCTGTGCGTGTGATCATTGCTTGTACAGCCCTCTCGCAGTGTCCGGAGCAAATATGGTGGGTCTGACACACCGGTGTCAATGTGTTCTTTTTTCCATTTCCAGGAGTGTATTTGCGTATGAAGGAGATCGGTTTTCACACAGACAGGTTTCTTTTAAATTTAATTAAAGTGATGTGGCTCGGAGCTCAGTTGTGTATTTACGTTGTCGGTTCACATCACCAGGTTTGTATTCACGATAACACACGCACAAGTAAAGGCTACTCACTCACAGCTGACAAACGTGTGCTCTGTATTTTAACGAAAAAGATTTCGCGCGAAATTCCGAAACAATTGTGTCCATTACATGCAAACGAAAGCCCACTAGGATTGAATCGCTCTAGGATGTGATACCTAGGACCCTAACCTTCACCACCAGATATATTGTTTTAATAGTTTAATTTCGCACGATTCTCTGTAGAAGGAAGTGTGAAGAGCAAATTGATTACGCGTTAGGTTCAGTTCATAGATCGTAAGACAATTTTTTTTCTTTTTTTTATTTCCTACGTTTTCCAGTAGAAGAATACATTAAAAGCGAATGAACCGTTGTCTCCTAAACGCACGTACAGCTGCATTGTTCAGCCGTAAGACAACTGTTTTATATTAATATTGTTCATTTCGAGTGTTTTGTGTGCAAGATTGTGTTAACAGAATGTATATTTGTTTTATCTGCTGCACGTAAACCATGTGACATTTTCAATGAGCGCAGTTATACAGTTTGCGAGTCATCTGAAACAACCAATAGCAGCATACGCCAACAGTTTGCGACGCGCTCAGCTAAAAAGGCAATTGTAAACTGAATAGGTAATTCAAAGGTAAATAGCGGAACATAAAATCTCTAACTAAAAATAAAACTCCACGCCATGAATCCAAATAAGAAATCATATACAATAGAGTCGACTGAAGCAGTGAATTAAAATTTGTACCTGCACCGACATTCGAATCCGAGTCTCCTGCTTACTAGGTAGACGCGCTATTATCCATTTCCACCCGATCGTTTTGGGTCGGTTTTTAATTTTGTATGCCGCCCTGTTACTTCTGTTTTGCTTCCAACCGGCCTAAAACGATCGTGCAACTTGGGCGCTACACGTTTCACTTGTTTTTGTTCCGATTCCGCGCCAACAGAGCGCAGCAGCAACGTTGAAAGTGACTGTAAACATTAAAGTGCGCGTCATTTATGACGACGGCAGAGTTTAGTTTCGTTCTGCGCATCTGACTCCACAAAACACATGTCAGCCAATGAACAGAGAACGACGTTGCCAGAGCTCAACTGCAGTGCAGAGCACGGACGAGTGTCTTGTTTCAGAAACGTTCAGTCATAAATAAAGTAATTGAACAAAAGCAATGTCTTGATAGCAGACTTTCTTATATAGAAAGTTTGGACAAAGCATTCTTTATACCAATTGCTTCATATTCTATTAATTAATTAAATAAAACAAGCAATAAGTCTCCTAATTTAGGCGATAGCAAGGAAAGGCGTTTGTTTCATTCTCACTAACCGCTTTATCGCAATAAAGAGCAGCGATAGTTGTTTATTTCCTATTGTACGTCGACGGAACGTGAGTAATTCATAATCATACCAACAGTGTTTGTTGGTTTTTTGCGTGACATTTTAAAGTCCTCTTGGGAAATGTAATTGAATGACGAGCTGCGTTAGCGTAATGGTTAAAGTGCCGCCGGCACGCTGGCTCAGTGTGTTCGGTCAGAAGGTTAGCATGCCTCTGTAATAAAAAAGCTGAGCTAATCGATCAACAACGAACTTAAACAATGCCTTACGACGTCCGCCCTGAGCACATGGAACGCAAACGTTGCTCGGTGCTTAATATTTTCTTTATTTAAAAACAAAATCGAAGTGTCTTACTTTATGAGTTTTATTCGTTTGAATGTAATTTTTTGAAATTTCTAGTGGCAACTAAAATCGACCATACGGAAAGTATACGCTATGGACTTTTACCTCGGCAAACTCTTCAAAATTTCGTGTGCAATAGTTTACTACATCTAATGCTGCACAATAACTGCGTTGAACATCGAAACAAAATTAAGTCACTTATGGGGGGGGGGGGGGGGAAGGTATCAGTCAAAAAGATGTGTAAAAATCAAATTTTTGGGTCAAATAGTTTTTGTGAAATCGAATGATAAAGTGTGTCACAGCAGTCGAAACACCATGTGTCTGCACAGGCGAGCAGTGCAATGATGACAAAATCGCGGAATGCGGGGAGCACGTCTCTGTAGCAGCGAAAGGGTTATTGTGGCCGTGGTGGCTTTACTTCAAAAACTGCGCGCTCCCTCCTAAACGTAAGTTTGCGAAGTATACTATGGCGCTGCTTCTCTTGGCGGGTACAAGTGGCAACACAGCAATCTCCCGCGTCTGGGCGGGCATGCGCGAACCGCAAAGATAAAAGAATTGAACTATAGAGTTGAGCAACACGATTCTTTTTCCCGATTCGATTCCTACGATTCAATCTCACATTGCGAATGGATTCCCACGATTCGTTCACGATTCATTCTAGTCTGCGATGGCACGATTCGTACGGAAAGCAAAAATTTCTACATCTTACTCACAGATGGCAGAACCTGTCTGAAATTGTCAATTGGGTTAGAATCAAACTGTGTCATGATACAATATGCCAGAAATAGTTTATTTATGAGTAAACATGCATATGATGTTACAAGTGTGATTCTCAATTTATACGTGTAATGCCTTAATTGATGAAAGGTCAAGTTTGATTTGATTGCATCTATTGTTTTATTTCAGTATGCAAGGAAAGAGGAGTCGATTTGTGCGAAAGGTGGTGCAAAATGTCGTGGTGTGCCAGTTTGGTTGTGTAGCTTGAAAGTATCTAACTACAGACATGTGTTTTACAGTAATAAAATCTAGCAGTGAGGCAGGCATGTTTCGGCTCATATCATCCTATGTTTTTCTGTGCTAAGATGTCTTTCCAAGTCCACCCTTGTAATTCATAACGCAGCTGACAGCCCTCCCACACAGCAAATTTAGCTAACTTTCTTTTCTTCGCAATACAAAGCATAGGTATTTTGCTTTTAATTTGTCTTGAGAACTTGCCGCTGTCACTACTATTTACATGAGAAGACGACACCGCAAAGTGTCAGCTTAGTTTTCACGAGTAATATTATGGCCCACAAACTTCGTTTCTTCATTACGAGCTTCCTTTGTTCACATGCATCCTCCACTTGACTGCCATCTGGCGGATGTAATCATTCGGCACGACGCGGCATGATTCGGAAGTTGCCTTATACCTTTGAAGCATAGCGTACTAACTGTAAGAATCAATGAACCATTAGAACTTGGAATCGTCAGTTGTGACCTCTTACGGCTAGTCCCATGATCTACTGCCGTCTGATAGTACTAGCTCCAAGACAGGTCTTGCACCTGTATTTCATTCTCGAGATAAAAATTCGTCAGTTTATCACTATATATTTCATTTGTTCGGTTTTTAATTCATAATTACTTTTCTTGATACTTTTATCTGAACGTTGCCATCTTGTTTTCAAACTGATTCAAACCCGGTAACATTTTTATCTGTTATTCTGCTATATAAACAGGGATTGCTCATTTTAAACATACTTCTTTAATCGTTACCATTTCTCACAAAGAAATAAAATATTATACTGGGTTCAGTCAAATGTTATTGTTTGGAGGACAACATATTTGTCTTTGTCTTTTACCTTAACTTAAAAATCAGCATGAATGTTTAAACATCCACACTTATCAGTACGATGTAAGAACTCATTGTAAATATGTTCAGACATGATTAGAGATGAAAAGCGGAACACAAAATGGGTTGCAAAATTGTCGGAGAGAGGTTAGAAAACCTAATATACATGTGCATTCTGGGAGGCAAGTAAGTTGATTGGTTAAAATGATTGTGGTTAGAACATAAATGTATAGGATTTGAAACTTCCTGGCAGATTGACACTCGAACTCGGGACCTTTGCGTTTCGTGGGCTAGTGCTCTGCCAACTGAGCTACCCAAGCACGACTCATGCCCTGTTCTCACAGCTTTTTTCTGCCAGTATCTTGTGTCCTACCTTCCAAACTTCACAAAAGCTCTCCTGTGAACCTTGCAGAACTAGCACTTCTGAAAGAAAGGATATTGTGGAGACATGGCTTAGCCACAGCCTGGGGATGTTTCCAGAATGAGATTTTCATTCTACAGCGAAGTGTGCGCTGATATGAAACTTCCTGGCAGATTAAAACTGTGTGCCGGATTGACACTCAAACTCAGAACGTTTGCATTTTGCGGGCAAGTGCTCGCAGAAACATGTCTCCGCAATATCCTTTCTTTCAGGAGTGCTAGTTCTGCAAGGTTCGCAGGAGAGCTTCTGTAAAGTTTGGAAGATAGGTGACAAGATAATGGCAGAAGTAAAGCCGTGAGGACGGGGTGTGAGTCATGCTTGGGTAGCTCAGTTGGCAGAGCACTAGCCTGTGAAAGGCAAAGGTCCTGAGTTCGAGTCTTGGTCCAGCACACAGTTTTAATCTGCCAGGAAGTTTCATATCAGCGCACTCTCCGCTGCAGAGTGAAAATCTCTTTCTGTATAGGATTTATTTAATACTGTGAATTATGCACTTAAGCTGCAAGTGCAGTGTAGTACTGACAAACGTTACAAACTGCAGCTTTAGTTTCATAGTTGTGTGCATATATGAAAGGGTTATGTTGTATGCAGCTTAGCACTGTTGTAATGACTGTTGGAAGGCTTCTTTGAAGTTAACTCTCATTTCAATATTTTGAGTTGTTAAGTAGTGGAATTCTTGAATGTTATATTTAGTCACTGAGGTATTTAACGATGAAACTTGTTAAAACCAGAAGACGACATGCAGCAGAACTTGAGACACCGTGGGAAATGTGCATTGCAAAACAAAATGCTGAAATACCTGGCAAAGGTTGATATGAACATCGCGGGCAACATCCAGAAAATTCGTAAATAAAATCACCGTCTAATAAATTAACTCTTCATTATTAATCATAAGTACCATTAGGGAGTAAATGGTTTAGGATGTAAGTATAAGAATTTCGCTGTTAGAATGGACAATTTCTAGATCTTAGCTACATCGCTTAAAAATAAAATGCTATAGACTAGGTTGAATAAAATTATGCTGTCAGTCCTGTTTCTGGCAGTACCGACCTAACCTAAAATGTTGGCATTTAAAGTACTGACCTTATTGGGTTGTACCAAAAAGAAGCACACCATGAACAAATGTTCCGACAGTAATTAGGCTTCATTCTAGATCATCCTGTCCTGTTTTATTGCCATTTGGCAGTCATACGGATGCGTACGATCCCGCCCGTGTGCTTTGACCCATGACGTCACAAATATGGCGGAGACGACCATAAACCACGATTCCAATATGGCGCTTATAAAGTCGCTACGTACACATTATGAAGACGAAAATACAGCGAAAAACAAACACACACACTTTCCACAAAAAGCCTAATGACACTAACGGGGCAAGCGCGGGAAATGGGGTGTTTTTGAATGGGGGCAAACTAAATATAAACAAATTTAGACACCCACCCCCATACAAAACCACACAAAACGACGAAAAAAACCGACATTACAAAACCACCCAAATACCACTAAACACAATATCATCTGTAATCTGAGAGTTCCCTCGACCTATATTGCTCAAGAGCAGCTTCCGATCCCATAAATTAGGATCAAGCACTTCCCTTGGCCTATATAGCTCGAAAACATCTCCTGATACCAATATCAACATGCACAGCCACACATTGGGATTGAATACTCCCTTGACCTGCGCACTGTTAATTTTATCCGTCATATCCATTCCTGAACAAAAACAACAACCGATAAATTTTACTAAAATTACCACACGATGTACAGCAAAAAACACTAAATTAACCTTCACACAAAATCGTTACTCACTTAAACGAATTTCACTACAAAAACAGCTGACACTTGAACAATTCTGGATAATGAGCACAAGTAAAGTGAACCCATTACACCACACAAACGAAAACCCTGAACATACCACCAGAGCGCACAACAAAACACAACATGACGACATTTACAAACGCGCCACACTCACAAACCAAACTCCACGCCATCATGATGTCACACACGACAACACCCTTACGTCACGGGTCGAAGCAGATGCGTGGGATCAGACGCTTCTGTCGACCCATTATTTGTACAAGGTCAGGTGCTGATGCTACATCCATCTGAATCTGTCTGTCAGTGGTGTGTTGTAGTATTTGGTGGCGCTCTCTTGTACTGGAAGTTTGTTAGTGAGTTGTTTGACATGAATTGAATGTTTCCAGTTGCTATTGGAAAAATTTTGGCTGGTTTTCTGATGAGATACTTTTAATGTGCATAATGTGACTAATGGAGTCATTTTTATGTTTGGAAATATTAGTGCCATGTGTTTCCTATGGTCGGAGATTTAATATTAATTTTTCTTTATTCTTCAGTTGTGAATGAGATATGGATACATATGAGTAGGTCATTGCTTGTTACAGTGGGAGATGATATAATGGCTGTGATAAGTTACTGCACTTAACCAGATAGATGGTGGATGGTTTTCATTACTGTGTGTGTGTGAGAGAGAGAGATAATTGTTGGATTGTAATTGGTAAGAAGTGTGGGTAGTGATGTACAATCAATGGTTAGAATACATTTCTAGTATTGGTCATGTGAGCAGTGTTTGGTTTGTTGTACTGTGGGCTTCGCTTTACATAGAGTAAGTGAAAGTGTGGATACTGAATTTTAGAATTTGAGTGTGTTGGTTTTTTCTACTACGGGTTTCTTTTTTTGCTGCCATGTAGGTCAAGGGACGCTATGTAGGGCTTTGCTTGACAATATGGGTGAAGTGAAATTTGCAGCACAATGTTTAGAGTTGTATGTCGGGTCCTGGATTTGAGGTCCTATTTGGAACTATGTAGGTAAAGTGAAAATTGTGGTATTGTGTTGAGTTTTTGAGTTGTGTATGGGTCACTGGTATTGTGGTCTTATTTTGAGATACATAGTTCACATGAGATTGAAAACACAAATGGTTATAATTTTTGAAATTTTTTGTTTTAAATTTTGAGCATTTTGTGCGCTTGATATTTGGACGAATACTTGTTTTGCAGTGATGTCATTTTTACTCTCATTTATTTAGTCTGTCCCCACCTGAAACCACCTTCATTCGGTTCTCCTGTTTGTTTCATTTTGTTGCTGCAGTTAAATATTTCACATGTTATTTATATTTGTTTGCAAGTTGTAATGATTGGTGTCATGGTCACCATATTGTATGTGCTTGAAATAGTATACACCATGTTGATGGCATTACTGGTCAAAACAGGTGGATGTAGTCATGATGTTATGCCAACCTACCTTTCATAATAGTTACAGCAGTAGATCCCTGTATATAGACTGGTTTTGTTCTTTGGATATAATTTGTGTGTTTTTTGACCAATTAAAAATAATGCTAAGTTCCAAGTATTGTTGCTCCGTTTCTATCAAAATAGTGCAGATTGCATTGGTTTTACTCTCTGTCTCATCTTTGTGTTTATGGCTACATACTAGCTGCTTCAGAATTCCAGCTACCTCACTGGCTGAAAAGTAGTAGTAATGAACATATTGGCGTCTGTCACTGCTCATGTTACAGCTAAGGAATATTCACATCTCCTTCTAAATATCACAAGCAACTATTGTAGTCTTTTATGCCACAAGGTTTTTGTTAAATATCCATCTTCAGACAAAGAAGAAGCAATTTCAGTTCAGATATAACATTGTGTACATGTTTCCAGCAGCCAGTCACATTTGGTTTTATTCCTCAGATCCCATTATCCACTACCTGTTTTAAACTGACAAGCTATTTATCATCAGATGGTACATGTTTATAGCATAGACTCTGCAGCAATAAAATAACACGTAAAGTAAAGTGGACTACCCGTGGCATAAAAACTTCCAGTGTAAGGAAAAGGCAACTGCACAGAGAACTAAAATGTAATAAAGATATTGAGTTCATTAAATCTATAAAACCATTCTTAAGACTTGGCAGGGCAGCAAAACTCCTGGTAAATAAGAGGCTAATTTTAAATCATAAAAATAAGACAAAGGCTGTGTGGTCACTCATTAAATCTGAGTTAGGTGTTAAAGACTGTAACCAGAAAATTTCAAAAATTGACATTGAAGGAAATACTATTGTAAATCAAGCTCAAATACCAGAGTATTTTAATGAATTCTTTATAAATGCAGCAAAGTCTGGTGTAGATGTAGCATACCATCACAACAAAGTAAATCCCTTTGGCCTAGGTGAAAATTCTGGGAACTTCACAAAATTCTTAAGTTTCTGTAGGGGATGTAGAAAATGCTATTTTGGATGGAATACCCAGCAAAGTTATTAAAGTGGTACGCAGTAGGATTGCAAACCCACTAGCTCAAATAGTAAATAAATGTTTTGAAGAGAGCTGTTTCCCAGAGGTACTGAAGTATACTGAAGTAAAACCAGTCTTGAAGAAGAAATCAAAGAGAGATCTTAGGAAATTATCGTCCTATCTCGATTCACCCAACCCTGTCTAAAATATTTGAAAAACTTGCTGTTGCACAAATCCAAAACTTCATTGCAAAATATTCTGTTGTTCTAAACAATCAATTTGGTTTTCAGCAGTGCAAAAACACCATAGATGCAGTAAACAGTTTCATTGAGAAAATAAGTACATCACCAGACAAAAGAAATAAGGTGGCAGGAATTTTCTGCGACCTCACAAAGGTGTCTGATTCTGAAAACCATGCATTACTTGTTTCCAAACTTGAAAAGTATGGCATTAGTGGCAGTGCCCTATATCGCATACTTTTTTTTTTTTTTTTGAATGAATTAAATTGAATACTACTTCATACAACAATAACTGTTCCATTGTTTCTATTGTATGAAATGGTTTTGAAAGTACTCTTTTATGTTTGTTAAAAGCCACGGCTAATTTTTCTCAGGGCACTATCGCCAGAAATATCATACGTATCCCAATGTGAAGACATTCATCTTATCGCAACGGATTAAAAATCTTTCTCTAGTATTATGCGATAATCCATTTAAACAATGCTTAATTATTTTTTCTGTGAGGCTGGATGCTCCAGGATAGCTGCCTATGTGCAGTGATAGTGTAACCATTTACAGATATTACTATTAATAAAGAACTGTGCCTCTGGCCTAATGTGAATTGGAAAATATTACAAGATGCCGATTTCAGTTTATTGGGATTATTCTTTTTAATACTTTTAGCATTAAATGACTGTTAAAAACTTGAATAATTTATGTCATCAACAGCGTTGCTATAATACTGAGAAACAAGATGGCCAAGGCAACATGTAATAATTACTTACTCAACAATAGGCAGGATAGGTATGCACTACTGACAAAAACTCATATAACGATTATTAGTTTTGTATATAGTCTACAAAATTCTATTACTACTACACATAATTGTATCAGTTACAGACCGTGAACAATTAGCATCCATCATCTAGAACATAAGAATCGATTAGATAATGAAACAAAAAAATACGGTTATTCTTCTTGTACAAAGGGGCAAAGATGATAATAACTGAGATTCTAATAGTGCAGATAGCGCTTTTCCATTTTGAGTATTGATGACTGATTTATTTTCTGGAGGCTATGCTATACCTAAAATGGCTTAAATCCTACTTATCCAACAGAAAGCAAAGAGTTTGCATCTCTTCAAATGGCGCATATTATTTTACTGACTGGAAAAAAATAACTCAGGATGTTCCAGAAGGCCCCATATTTGGAAAAAATTCCCAAATCTGTGATCAGTACCCCAGTACCTTAGAAATTTGGCTCCAGCGAAATGGGTTGATCTAAACGGAATTGAGACTCACATGATGCAGTTCAAAACCAAACAGTCAAAATGTGAAAAGATTAAGATTGTACACAATGACCAAGATACAGAAGAAGTTGACTCTGTCAAATTCTTAGGTGTAAATGTAGATAATAATTTGCGATGGCAGGCAGATATTGAATACCTGGCAAACTAATGGAGCAGCTTTGCATTTGCAATGAAAATATTATCAACTGCAGTTGACATGGACATACAGAAAGTAGCGTATACAAGCTACTTCAAATCCATTATTAGGTATGGTATTGTTTTTTGCTGTAACTCAACAAATATAGTGTGGATACTAAAAATATAGAAAATATCATTTGAAATATGTGCACTGCAAATCACAAAGAACTATGTCTACCATTATTTAGTAAACTTAAAATATTAACTCTGCCATCCTTACACATATGAGATTATTATACAGGGCGTTACAAAAATGTACGGCCAAACTTACAGGAAACATACTTCACACAAAGAAAGAACATATGTTATGTGGACATGTGTCCGGAAACGCTTACTTTCCGTGTTAGAGCTCATTTTATTACTTCTCTTCAAATCACATTAATCATGGAATGGAAACACACAGCAACAGAACGTACCAGCGTGACTTCAAACACTTTGTTACAGGAAATGTTCAAAATGCCCTCCGTTAGCGAGGATGCATGCATCCACCCTCCGTCGCATGGAATCCCTGATGCGCTGATGCAGCCCTGAAGAATGGCATATTGTATCACAGCTGTCTAAAATACGAGCATGAAGAGTCTCTACATTTGGTACCGGGGTTGCGTAGACAAGAGCTTTCAAATGCCCCATAAATGAAAGTCAAGAGGGTTGAGGTCAGGAGATCGTGGAGGCTATGGAATTGGTCCGCCTCTACCAACCCAGTGGTCACTGAATCTGTTGTTGAGAAGCGTACGAACACTTTGACTGCAATGTGCAGGAGCTCCATCGTGCATGAACCACATGTTGTGTCGTACTTGTAAAGGCACATGTTCTAGCAGCACAGGTAGAGTATCCTGTATGAAATCATGGCGGTGAATCGAGGAAGTACAGTACATACTGACGAAATTAAAATAAATTCTAACATGGAAATTAAGCGCTTCCGGACACATGTCCACATAACATCTTTTCTTTATTTGTGTTTGAGGAATGTTTCCAGAAAGTTTGGCCGTAGCTTTTTGGAACACCCTGTATGTTTGTACACCAAACCTGTATTGTTTGAGGGAAACCATTTTGTCCATTCACATGATACCAGAAACAAAGAAAAGTTTATGCCCACTGCCTCAGACTGTGTGCCCAGGGACCTCAATACATGAGAATTAAAATTTTTAATAAGTTAAAAGAGAACGAGTCGATGTCGATGAATTTATGTTCACTTTCACGAAAGCTATATGAGGTACCGACAGTGAAGTGTTAATACTCCATGGATGAATTAATGCAGGACAAACTGAAAACTTGAACTGAATACAATGTGTTACACATTCCAAGAAATATTGTAGTGCTATCATTTATTAATGTAAAAATCATTGCAATTGTATTATAAATTTTTGACATGTCCGTGGTACACGAACCAAGTGGACTGTAAATGTATGTCATGAGATGAATAAAACACAATTCACATATCTGCAGCATTTTTTTGGCTCAGGTAGCTGTGGCAAGAGAATATAACATGTATGCACTGAATGTGGTATGTACAGTTCACATCTGGCCACAGCTGTGCAAACATACAATAAGGACGTAGCATCTGGTGGTAGTGATTCATAATTGGTCTTTGCAATTAAAGGTTGAAAAATAATACAAAAGGTGGCTGATAACAGTAATTTCTGGAGAACTGTATCCACACATGTAATGCATATATAATATGAAAGGTTTTAAAATATTTTGGAACCTGTCAGATCATGTTAGTGGAAAAATAATAGAAAAATTTTTGGCTATTGTTGAATGCTTTCGTTTTTTCTAAATTTTGATTAAAATAACTTTGTGGCTGACAAAACAGCTATGGTGACGGAAGGTTGTTGGTTATATACAACATCCCATATACTTACAATGAGCAAGAGCTGCACATGCAATGCAAATAGAGCAAAACATACATTAAGATTATTTTTGTAGTTGTCGTCAGCAGCAGTGGCAAGTACATCAGTGGGGGTGGTGGATAAGGCAACAGTTAGCTCTCCCCTTTCCATGCATCCTACTGTGTCTTAGAAAGCTGTGTGGTGCCTAAAAAATCAGTCATTATAGTGGGCATGTAGGTGTAAAGAAAGAACTGCAGTTGGCTGACTCCTAGCCGCTGCCACAAACACAGAGTTATTTTAATCAAGGTGTAGTGCAGTGGTGAATAATGAACTGTGATCTGAACCATCAATACAAGACAGAAATATAACTTTCATGTAAACTATATAAATTTTTTAAATCCTACATAAGAATACATAGTATGGTGTGAAGATATTTGAGAAACTCCCATCTAACCTACAGTAAGTTATCTCAACCAATTCAAAAGAAAATTTAAAACCTACAACATTATGACTCCTTCCACTGATCGTCTAAGTGCTGGGATTTGATTCCTCCTTTAGATGAATGACATATTGTATCTTGTGAACTGTCCTGTATTTACTTATTTGGATTACTATTTCCTTCAAAAATACTTTATTAATGAAGTAAATATTAAGTTTCTGATAAGACAGTCTGCAGCTACCTAATGAAACTTAAGTAGCAGCAGCTTTCTTTCTAATTCACTAGAACACTTTTAACTGGCATAAACAGAATCAGTATTAAGTAGTATTGTGATAGTTTCCTGCTAATATAGCGTACAGCTTAAGAAATGTTTTGTTAGCTTATGTCAAAGAGTACCTTTGCTTGTTTCATAGCCCTTTAGGTTCACCTTCTTGGTGGACTGTACACAATATGATGAGTGAGTGGAAGGTATCACTACTCTTTTGAAATTGTGATGGTTTACTTATGTCAAGCCACATTAGTGAATGTATATATTGTGAAGGAGTTGGTAGAATGCTCAATGTCTTGATGATGCACCTGCAAAATGACTGTAGGTAAACACTAGCATCACAATCTACAGCTGCCCACTTGCGATTTCCATGCAATACATGATCAGATTAGCTGATTATATGCTTCACCAATTAACAACTTAATATTTGCTCAAATGCAGGACTTTTTTACTCTTAGGTGTTTCATTTGAGATTGATTTGCACCTCATTGGTGACAGAGTGGTGTACACTACATACAAAATTCATGTTACTGATCAGTATGTACTTAATTCTTTTTTTAATTTGGCATATAGTGATGATGCTATACTTATGTTTGTTCTTTCCATTACTGCCAGGTTCTATCAAAAATTACTATAGAACTCATTCAGTATACCTTTGATATATTTTCAGAAACACATCACAAATCCAGTACCACACCAGAACAACTACAAGACTGGGCAACCAAACGTACTCTGCCACGACCCTATATTTTCTGGGATGCTTGCTAAGGGTAGCAATGGCCAAAACCCAAGATCATTATTTTATATTTTACCATCAGTGCCAAATTGGTGTGTCTGGGAATATATTAATGTTATGGTGCTGTCAGTATTAGTATCATAGATACACTTTAAGAAAATGAAATGGTTTACAGTCTGCTATGAAAACCCACTTTAATGAAATGTTTATTGAAGTGGATGACACTTGTATCCCATGTTTTGCAGTTACTGTTGTAAAGAATGTGAATTTTTAGTGTGACATGTTAAAAACAATTGCAGTAAAATAAATTTGTTTATTGCAAAAGGAGTTATGTCTTACATATTTTATAAATGTGCTGTTCACAAACCCTGCTCCCATCCCCACCCAAAGAAAGTAATTCGAGAATCATTGCATAATGTTACATGTGTGTTTCTTGAAAGAGTTTATTGGTCCATCCACTAATGATGAGCTCAGTGAAGTGTGTCCTCATATCACAAAGCATAGTACTCACTTAAGAACTGCTATATCTGCAGAGAACATGCTCCGATTCCTTGTTACAGGAGAAGGGACAGGCCAGGTCAGGTCTCCAATCTTCTTAATCTATTTTTGTATTGTGGGTGCCTCACACTGTAAAGCGTAACCCAGAATACAAAAATAGATTAAAAGATTGGAGACCTGACCTGACCTCATCAGCTTCATACATCTCTGTTAATTTTGTAGTTGTTGGGACACACCAATTCTATTTACCAGCAATGTTTAAAAAAACACTACAGATGACAGAACGCTGCAGCGATGCAAGAGCTCCACGTGGTAACATGTCATATTGCAGTGAACAGAAGACAAGAGACTACTTTGATCAAATATTCAGCGAGAACCCCTGGATCTGATCAAATATTTGACAACATTTGAGAAAGTTCCCTATTACACCATCAAATTTCTTTGACAAAGAAATTTGATAGTGTAATACCGGCCTTAGGTATAGATGTAGTACCTATTAATGACAAGTGAAAATTTCTGCTGGACTGCGAATTGAACCTGCATTTTTATCTTATTACGAGGAAATATTCCATGAAGTTTTGGGGTTGCAGTCAGGTGTTACTGAACCTATCTTTTGACTGCATGACATCTAGAAATCTGAACATGAATGGGATGAAGAAATACTCAATATTCATCTGTCTTAGAAACCACACCGAAGATTCACTGTGCATATGTTTAGAGGAAGGTATAATGAGCCAATTGTAAAACATTCAAAGATAAATAGCTTCTTATTTGTCATGTGTTCAGTTTTTATCCTTGATTCTTTCCACACTTCACCTCTCCTCTGCTTGTAACTTCAGATTGATCAGTCTGTGAGAGTATATTATTTGCTATGAAAACAAACACTTACTTATAACAGCTTCTTCTAGATATGTTCATTTTGGTTTGACCTTTTGTATGTGACACGATCCTGAAGAAACAAAAACAAGCAGAAGTAGCAACAATTATGACCAGTGTTTGGTTTGTAAACACCGAGGAACCAGTACTGTGACCTACGAGGAAGTGTTTTTTTTATTAAATTAATGCCTTAAAACATACAATCACAAATCAAGCACTGGCGATGACAACAAAAGCCAGACACTCTCTCTCTCTCTCTCTCTCTCTCTCTCTCTCTCTCTCTCTCTCTCTCTCTCTCTCTCTCTCTCTCTGTGTGTGTGTGTGTGTGTGTGTGTGTGTGTGTGTGTGTGTGTGTGTGTGTGTGTGTGTGTGTGTGTGTGATATTCTAAAGGACTGTTTCACCAAAAGTTTTGTATGACAGTCTTGTTGTTCTGCCTATCTGTGACTCAGCATCCACATTATGAATTTGTATAATGTCCACTTTTATGCGTCTTGTCAGTTATGGCCCTGCTCCCCACTCCTACCCAAAGAAACTGATAAAAAGGTTTGCACTGCTCACATGGAAAAATGTTAGTATGTATTAATTAAGAAATCCCAAATAATCATGAATCTGCTGCTATAGATTTACTGTTGAGTCAACATGGCAGAATTAAAAAATAATTTGTAAGTGATGATTGAAATGAAAATATTTTGTGGTTTGCTCTGCATGGGATTGTGAACCCTGTCATCACATTCATCTTTTGTTGTAATGTATTTATAGTTACACTGATGTAAAACTTGAGAAAGAGTAAATGAGATGAAAGCTCCATGTATAAGGGACAGTCAAATGAAAACAAGAATGATGGAAAAAAGTAACTAGACTGTTTATTATTTCAAAAGTAATCACCATAGCTGTGAATACATTTATGACATTGTAAGACAAGATGCCTATGAAATCACAATTGTACCTGTGTGCACCTCTTGGTGCGAAGCAAATGGATGACCAGGAATGTCTTTCTTCAGGGTTCCAAAAATGAAATCACATGAGGAGAGATTGGGACTGTATGGAGTTTGTGTGAAGGCAGTGGAAGCAGCCAGCCAGTAAAATGCCTGCTGAGGTTGAAAAGAGTATGCTACAGAAGTTTAGCTGGGAAACACTGACATGTTCTCCATGAAGTCCCAATCTCTTCCCATGTGATTTCCGTATTTTTAGAGCCCTGAAGAAAAATGTTTATGGCTGTCCTTTTGCTTCAGATGAAGATGTGCATCCCTTGGTACAATTATGTTTCTGGAGGAAACCACAAACATTTTTCCACAAAGACATTGACCACCTTGCCTGAAGGAATGTGTTACTTTTTTTCCATCTTTTTCATATTAATTTGACTGTCCTTGTGTACCACTGTCACTAAGAGTGCTTTTGTAGATCTGCGTACTATGGACACAAGTGCTTTATTATTATTTTACACCTTTTTTTATTTTTAAATACCATGTTCCCCTCAGAAACTTGCAGCTGTATGCTGGATTAAAGATTTTCCAAATTTGGTAGCTTTTCATAAACCAGCTAACTTATCTGCAGTGCTAAAGCTATAAACAGTATCTTCATAAAAATTGATTGACATGCACTGTTTTGGATTTGAGAACTGTAGACTCACTTTTTTTGCGGTGGGGCAGAAGAAGAGGTGCTTCTACTGTGAAGATGATGAACTTGAAACTTAGCAAGGCGGAATAACTCCATTTGCTGTAACTATACTCCTTAGATAACTTTATTTCTTTTTTATATTATGCTGATAGTAGATGTACCACATTAACGCAAAGCACCAAAATTCGTATTTAAGAGAAATCTTTATTAACTAACCATATGCTCAGAAACATCATGAGGTAACAGTTGTTTATTTCCAGAATGAATAATTATTTGAAAGTCCTCATTTCAATCTTTCAGTAAATATCTTATTATTTGTGAAAAGTCATCAACTTAAAGTTATTCATAATTAAAGTTCCACCACCCAGAAAACAATATTATTATTTGGACCTATAAATGTTTATATCATCATACCTGTAGTTATAGTTTCCGCACTCTAATTTTTCTGAACCAGAAAATAGCTTTTGTTATCGGAGTAATCTGACAATTAAGAAATAGAGAAAACTACTATCCTGGGAAATTTACAAGCAGCTTGATAAATCCTCACTGCAGTTCATGTGGTATGAATAAAATAATCGGCCTAATTTTATTTCCCAATCACCTGTCACATAGATAAACGAAATCATTGCTTGTTTCGAAATAATGTCATTGCTTCAATTCCAACATTGTTATCTTTATATAGCAATAGGAATTTAGCTCCTAGTAATCGTTACAGTAACTTCCCCATGGTAGAGGGGTGATTAGCTATTTTCAGCTTATAAATCAGTGTAAAAATTCATACAGTGCACTCATCCATTCCACATTTTAATGTCAAAGTCACTAATATGAGCAGGTCCTACTGTTACAGTCACTCAGTGTGATTATTTCATGAACTTGTTGGGAAAATCTGGCTGTAGTCGTCCACGTAACTTCACTGTTATAAGTGGTAGCATTTGAAAGAACTGTTACTGAAGACATACTTTTTTGTAGGCTTGCATGACGACTTCACCAAGGAAAGAACCTGCCACTGTTTACAGTTCAACGACTGTAGTAGACGACTTGGTTTACTTGACCTATAATAGTTGATAGCAGAAGTTAATCTACGTGTTTTTGCACTAAGAAATGTGAAGTAACCTCAACTTTAAATCATTGGTGTCATGTCCATCATTGAAATATTAGATTACATCTCCAACCAGTTTTAGAGAATGAGGCTTCAAAAATTTAGTATTATCAAAGAATACCAGCAATATAACCAGGTCAGTAATGTTCCATAGTGTGCTTAGATTTTCAATGGGCAACTTAGAATCACTAATGATGATGATGATGAAAAGCTTCCTGGTGATGCACCAAACACAAAATGTGGCTATTCCAACTGGAAGAACAGGTTGCCTAAAACTGCAATACAAAATGCTATACTGTACAATTTACTCATCGATACTTGAAGTGTTTGTTTCTCTCTCATGCAGTGAACAAATCATATGAGGAATGAGCCAGTTTTGTAAAGATTTCTATTCTTCATATACAAGCTATGCCTGTAAGAGCTACTGTTAAGTCAATTACACGTTCATCTGGCAAATTCCGGAACGCTAAAATTACAAGTGGTGGCTAGATACCTATACACATAGTTAATAAGCACATCTTACACTAAAATTATGGAGTAGTCTACATTCCAAAGCAGAGCTTTTGTTGAGGTGATGGATCCATAAACAATAAACACATTCCAAGTGCAGGAAACCTTGGCTAAATAGTGTTATACTGCTGTAGCTAAATAGAATAAATAAAAAAGTAAAGGAAACCATGCACTGCATGTACATAACCCGCTGTATTAAAATTATATTTGACAGATGAATAATATTGAATTTGGTTTGCATTAATCACCAAATTTTTAAGTAGTTAAGGAATAAGCATTTTAGCTCTTGGATCAAACATAATTCCCTCTCTCTGACAAAGTGGTAGCATGTTCTTTGGGTTAGTACACACAGTAACAGAACACTGTTGTAAAAGAGTGCAGTAACACTTGCACCAGATCTACACCCACGAAGGTACTATCCAGCATAAATAATTTATGATATGTACCTAAGAAACAGCTACAAAAAAGAACTCCAGGTTAAGTAGGTATACTCTTGCTTAGGAAGGACCTATTGTCAGGGCATGATACAAAAAAAAAACAAAGATTATTACTTTCACATTTACTTTTTATTTTCTGTATACCATTAAGATTAATCAAATATGTGTAATGAAGATACATGATCACAATATCATTACTTCAGACAAATAAAAATTTATGAATAGAGATGTAGGGAAGGGAAAGGAGTGCCAGTGTACCAGTGGGTAGGGCTGGAGTGGGACCAGGAAAGGTTGAGGTCAGGAGAGTGGTGTGGACTGCCACTGAATTGCTACGATTGTAATATTTTTGATAAATTTTATAACGAGATCATACGAAATTTCTACTGAATTAAAACCTGACCCACACGATCACGATAGTGCTTTTTTGCATAATTATGTGTGCAAAATTTTTTTCGTAACTTTTTTGTAATCACGGACATCAGGATACTATAATGAAAATATTATAATTATAATAAAAATGGAAAGGGTTATATCGAGGCCATTTTATGATGCGACACGGATAGTAAATTAGCTACTACTGTAACTGCCCCCCCTCCCCGTTTATGTTTAGCATTAACTCTTTTCCTCTATTTTGTATAACTGTTTGTATTTGAGATTTAACATTCTCAATGTCGAAGTTTTCCTCGTCTGGATTAAAGCGAATAAACACACATTTTAACTTGGTTTCTATGAATTTTTGTCTTTTGATTTCTTCTTCTTCGTCACGATTTTTGTGACCATTTTCATCACATTCTACAGCAATTCTATATTTTTTAAAATACAAATCTATCCAATATGGTTTAACATAAAACTGTGTTTTTGGTTTTTCGTTTCGAAAATGGTCCAATAATTCGCCAATCCATTCTTGTTCTCTAGATCTTTTCGGTAAATCTATATTTAACTGGTAATCATTTCTCATCTGATCTATATCTTTTTCTAAAGATACTGTTTTATGTTTATTTATGAAAGTTATTAGTCCCCTTTTATTGATGAATTTTGACGATTTATTAATTCCTTTTAAGTTAATATTGTTAGAAACATTGAGGTCTCTTAATGGCCTTTTATCTTCTTCATAAACATTATTTGAAACTGCTCGTGTACGTTGCTTATAACCTAGTATTTCCGCCACGTCGTTTCCTTTATACCACACGTTATTTTGTTCATCACGAACTGTCAAAAGGTGTTTGTCACCAAAGTTGTGACACATCTCCATTCTCGCAGACCGAAATTTATTATCGCTGTGCCTTAGTACGAGGTACACACATCAACCTACTATATAGAGCAGTAGACGCGTTCTTTCAATATTTTATTTGATATTGTTACGACATCCTTGCACCCTGCTGTGTGGTACTTTAGTGGATACGCGAGCGAGGAATGGAAGGTGTTAGAGAATTCAGATCGTAAAAATAATATAAAACCTTGATGCTGTAGTTGCGGCTTCAGTTGCTAACAACTGAAGCGTATACCGATATCGCAAATTCACAAACCAGTGTTCAATATAATAAATAATTGCACACGTCTTCTCACTTCGCTGGCTCAGGCAGAACTGGGCGTTGGTTCACGAATGATCGAGAACTTACGCAGGCGTCTCGGACCTACCGACAGATGGCTCTAGCGCATACCGTTCAAAGATCACTGGTGTCCGCCGTATCTGAATGTGGCCGAAAACGAAGTGTCCAAACGGCAAACGCGGATGGAAATGTATTTCGTTCTCCGCCCTCATAAGTCTTTCATATTGGATGTTCTAGATATGAACATAGTGAAGTGTTTCTAATCTAGCGAGAAAAAACAGTGACAGTTCTGCTATGAAATTCCTAAATTCGAGTGTGTTTTGAAAGTCTGAGAAGCTGACCTATAAATCGTTTAATATTAATTTTATGAGTGCTTTACTTATTTGCCCGTTTTAAAACACTATTTAAGATTCAATGGAGGTGAACAAATTACCTTACTTGCCAAAGCTTTTAACTACAGGTATAAATCGGAAACTCAAGTGTGGAAAACAGTGAAAAGACGTCTTTCGAAAAAAAAGTTGACATCGTTTGCTTAGAGGTAGCTTTACTGACAACAGAAATTAAAAATGAACTATTAAAGTATTACTTACGTATAAACGGAAAAAAATTGTTTTTCTTTATCTGAAGTGATGTATTACCGATCTCCATATATGCTGATACGGTAATTGCAACATGCACTTACGAGTTTGGCTCTCTCTTTGATCAGAAATTTAAATGCCACGATTTTATTAACGCCTGTACGTGGCATGGTGCATTTTAACTGAGTGATAAGGTAGAAGCACCAGCTTTTGACAGTGCTTCAGTCTTTGATACGAGACAAGAAATACATTTAAATGAGAGAAACACAAAGGCCAACGTTAAGGCTCCTCTTAAATGCATTTGGAAGTTAAGTCTAGTAATAATATTATATTACACTGATCCATGATGATGTAGGAAGTGAAGGAACGTGTTGAAAATAACATTGATCACAGCTGTTTATTTTAAGGTTCGGGTGACTTAAAACTGTAATTTTCCAATCTGCCACCCAAACAATGACTGGTACCATGGTTTTATTTTAAAATTGAATTCAAAACATGTCAGTGAGTAAAATTAATTACACTGTGAATTACAACCATGGAATTTTATTTCTGTGGATCTTGGTTCCAGTCTTTGATATGTTGTCAATCACTGGAATGACTGGTTGTCAGTATAGGGTCCAAACAAATAATAATAATAATAATAATAATAATAATAATAATAATAATCTGAAAGCGAAAGCTGTAGAAGCTGGCCAGGCAGGCACCCCAATGACTGCTAGTGACATTATATTGCAAATTCAGTGTAAAAAGTTCCATATTGTCTGAATTTGCACCATACTGACAGGACATTCTGGTCCACTCGATTTTCTTCTCTGCCAAAGTACACTAGCCAATACCAGTAGCACAAAGGTAGTGCCAAATTACAAACTATCCGATAACAACAGAAGTGTGGTTGGACAATGTACAGTAAATAATATGTAGTAACCTGAGAAATTCATTATTGGTTTGAAGAAATAGAACAGTATTTGGAAAGAGAGTAACATTTTGAAAATAACAAATGACACAAGTAGCGTTTTCAGTTCTTATGAAAGTTCGCTCGTCCCCCCCCCCCCCCCCACCCCCCGCCTCTTCTCCATTCTCAAGGGAAAATTGTAATAACATAAAAGTGCAAAAAAGGTGTGTTGGAAATGATGAAAAAGAAAACCTCCCTATGCTTTTTAACAGCATGTTGTTGTTGTCTTCAGTCCTGAGACTGGTTTTATGCAGCTCTCCATGCTACTCTATCCTGTGCAAGCTTCATCATCTCCCAGTACCTACTGCAACCTACATCCTTCTGAATCTACTTAGAGGTATTCTCTTGGTCTCCGTCTACGATTTTTACCCTCCACACTGCCCTCCAATACTAAACTAGTGATCCCTTGATACCTCAGAACATGTCCTAACAACCGATACCTTCTTCTAGTCACGTTGTGCCACAAGCTCCTCTTCTCCGCAATTCTATTCAATACTTCATCATTAGTTATGTGATCTACCCATCTAATCTAAAGCATTCTTCTGTAGCACCACATTTCGAAAGCTTCGATTCTCTTCTTGTCCAAACTATTTATCGTCCATGTTTCACTTCCAAACATGGCTACACTCCATACAAACACTTTCAGAAACGACTTCCTGACACTTAAACCTATACTCAATATTAACAAATTTCTCTTCTTCAGAAACGCTTTCCTTGCCATTGCCAGTCTACATTTTATATCCTCTCTACCTCGACAATCATCAGTTATTTTGCTCCCCGAATAGCAAAACACCTTTACTACTATAAGTGTCTCATTTCCTAATATACTTCCCTCAGCATCACCTGACTCAATTCGAATGCATTCCATTATCCTCGTTTTGCTTTTGTTGATGTTCATCTTGTATCCTCCTATCAAAACACTGTCCATTCCGTTCAACTGCTCTTCAAAGTCCTTTCCTGTCTCTGACAGAATTACAATGTCATCGGCGAACCTCAAAGTTTTTATTTCTTCTCCTTGGATTTTAATACCTACTCCCAATTTGTCTTTTGTTTCCTTTACTGTGTGCTCAATATAGAGATTGAATAACTTTGGGGAGAGGCTACAACCCTGTCTCACTCCCTTCCCAACCACTGCTTCCCTTTCATGCCCCCCGACTCCTATAACTGCCATCTGGTTTCTGCACAGATTGTAAATAGCCTTTCGCTCCCTGTATTTTACCCCTGCCAACTTCAGAATTTGAAAGAGAGTATTCCAGTCAACATTATCAAAAGATTTCTCTAAGTCTACAAATGCTAGAAACCTAGGTTTGCGTTTCCTTAATCTTTCTTCTAAGATAAGTCATAGGGTTAGTATTGCCTCACGTGTTCCAATATTTCTATGGAATCCAAACTGATCTTCCCCGAGGTCTGCTTCTACCATTTTTTCCATTCGTCTGTAAAGAATTCGCATTAGTATTTTGCAGCTGTGACCTATTAAACTGATAGTTTGGTAATTTTCACATCTGTCACAAGACCTGCTTTCTTTGGGATTGGAATTACTACATTATTGAAATCTGAGGGTCTTTCGCCTGTCTCAGATGGTAGAGTTTTGTCATGACTGGCATATGCTGCTGTAAAGCTTGTTCCTCCTAAGAGCATGATTTTCTCCCATATCTCTCTCTCTCTCTTGATAATTTCAGTTCCGTATAAGACATATGAAGTAACAAAATGAAATGCTTTTATTACTATGACCAAACGAAATCTTTTTAACATGTAGTACACAGTTCAAATCAGCAAAAAGTGTAAGCGTATAATTAAGGTAAATGATGATGAAATTTAGGCATGTAACATGAATACTGAAATTTACTAGATTTCTGGGTGTAACTGTAATCACTGTATTCTGTACTTTGTAGTGCTAGAAAGATAATTCTATATGATTGTTAGAATTCTCCCCTCCGCCCCCCCCCCTAACACAGGAAATTATTATAGAAAGACCTCCTAGCAAAATAAAGACGAAATTCAGAAAATTTGGCTTTGCCTGATTCAGGCTCCCTTATTTTAGAATGGTTCTAAAATAATAAGAATGCTTACGATCAATTGGAACATTGTGTTCATTCTAGGAAGTATTAAAACAACAATTAACAGAGTAACAATTTTATTGCTCTTACGTTGCAGAGTATCCACAAACATTACTGTTTGAAACATAGGGCTAGTGCATACTCCATTAGATCACACCCATCCTGTGATTAAACTGTTTTCTTAAAGTGAAAAATTCAAGTTAACATAGTTATTGAGGAAAATATTTTCTCGCACTGAAAGCCATCTGTCAAATAAGTCTCAGAACATTTTTTTCCCCATTAATTTCACACAAATCACCTGTTTTTAATGCAAGTGCATATTTTGTTACACCAAAAATCTTAAAATAAGCTTATATAATAAACAATTACAATTTTGTTACAATATCTACACAGGACGTAAAGAGTTAATTTTACTTCAATGTGATTCATCCTTTGAAGTTCATCATTACACAACAACTAATCTATGGACAAAATAGTTTTAAAACAGTCTGCCAAAATGCCACACCCTTCTGAATGGAATGTCCCATTACATAATTTTTTTCCCAATTTGAGCACTATACATGATTAAACAATATGAGTTTATTTAACTTCTGCCTTATACTTGATTTGTTGTTTAAAATTTTCTCAGCAGACTTTTTTTACCATATGTTTTTTTAAGCGTATGCGGGAGTACAGGGATGCAATCTTATAAAAAAGTTGAGTCTGATTAAGTCCTCAATCCCAATTTCATAATGGTAATCATTACCAAGAGCAGGAAATGGGTAACCTACAAATTTATTTTTAACACAATGCAAAATCTTGGCCTGTATATATTTCTGTTGCATATTACCAGCAATCACAAACATCTGAAACAGTTTCTCTGAGTATTCTACAACACAGTACACGCAGTCACTTGTTTTAACCAGTTTTCCCCGGTTAACAAAATTTACAAATGCATTTTTATTGGTCATATTGGGAAAAGCATAGAGCGCATCACATTCTAATGCAGATTTAACTACTGGTGGCCTACAGTATGTGACGACAGTCTTTGCATGTGATCTGTCTTGAAAGTCACAATGACACATACCCTGCAGTATAATCGAGTATGTTTTGCTTGTAAAATGAGAACTTAATCTTATCAAGAAGTGCACACCACTTCTCTACTTCATTTTCTGCAGCACTTTCTACTACATGCTTTCTTGCATCAAAATCATAAAGAGGTGGCAAACAACACACATTAAAATTTGAGCAATTCTTATTCATTGCAGTGACACTGTTCCCCAAGAGCAAGTTTCTCATGGCACATTTGAACTGGTTTGCATTTAGATTGTTGTTCCGACCACCTCTGGACCGAATGCAGGAGGAAAAAAAGCGCTATGTGGTCTTGTGACAGTTTATATGTTAGCAAATACTTCAGAGGAGATTCAGCACGAAGCATACTTGCCAGATCTATGTGCCTGACTGATTGCATATTGAAAATTATCCCAAAAGCAAAAGTATTTCTTGCATGGAGCAGCAACGGAACACTAATGATTTTTAAGATTTTGATATAATTTTCAGTGTCTCTGAAAATACCAAGCCAATAATATTTGTTGTCAAGTCTCAGAGGGCTTTTATACCCTTTACCTAATGGATTCAGAATACCAAAAATCCTATCAATATAATACAAAAATTCTACTGTTGCTTTACTTTCTTTAAAATTTGGATCACCAACCCTCCTCAAAAACTCTTTACTATCTGCCACGCTAGAACTCAAAGTCTGTGCAGCTAATGAAACATTCATTTTTCTATTTACATAACTTAGGCTATATGTTGTCCTGATAGTTTGTTGGCAAATGTCATACCTTCTTTTTGTTGTACCTTGTTCAACTGCTTAATGAAATGCCTGTTGGAGACTCAATAGCAGATACTTCTGCTAGAGCATTTCTGGCTAGCTCAATCATATGACACATGTCCAAGGTACAATAATCATTATGTTTTTCCACAGGATGAAGAAAGTGGCTTTTAAAATCACCCTTGGAAAAATTTAAAGTACAGCCAAGTGAACGTAAAGTGCTTATATTTACCTTGCAACCATCACATGTAACACACCAAACCCTAATGCCAGAATTATGCAGCCTCTCTAAAGCAGATTTTATCAGTGTGGCCTGAATATTTGCCTGTACACCATTGATAAAGAAATATGCAATGGACCTTTAAATTTGCCTTTAATAGAGACAAGCATGAAAACCAGAGCCTCAGATGCTGCTGTTACTTCTTTTGACTAAGGCACTTCCCCACCAAAGTCTAAAAAACCTGTGTATTGCTTAGTTCCTTGGTCCCAAACTACATGTTTCCTAATTGCCACACTGGCTACAATTAGACATGAATCACTGACCTGTTCCCTTACAATTGGGTTCAAATCAATGTACTTAAAACATGTTTTAAGAAGCCAGGTTCACAGTCTACACTTGCCACCCATTTGGAAATCAATGATTTATGGGGCAGAGGCATTAATTTTGGCAGGTATTCATATGCTGCTGGTTAATAAAAGTACACAGTCATCGCAAACATTTTCACATTTGTTGTGTATCTTTGACGAGAGAGAGTTGTTCACTAAATTGCACACTAATTCCACTTGTGTTCCTTTCTGATGATTGAGGAAGTTATGTCACTTCTCAGGAAGATGCCCCTTCTCCTTCAATGAACTTATGATGTCATCCATGGTAAACACTTTTTCTCTCTTTTTCGAAGTTTTTCACGGACGCACTTCAGTTTACGTTTTAATTCGTACACAATGTCCGAGAAAAAATTGCAAGTTTCGGTCGCCTTGTCTTCCATTTCTACTTTTGACTGTATACCACAATCAGTTACTAAAGAACCAACTGCAGTCTGAAATAAAGAAATAATTTCGTTATATGATTGAAATAACTCAAGGCTTGATGAAAAAATGCTTTCCACGGAAGAATTCTCATTGACAACATTCTCCACACAATCAGTAGCTTCTGCAGTCGGCAAATTGAGCATGGATTCCATGACAGAACGCTAAAAACAAAAATATGGACCTGTATTACATCATTGCTTAGACCTATGTAGCCCATTTGTGTCCGTACGAAATAAATTCACAAAAGTAAAAAGCACACACATAGCAAGGAAATTAATTAGCTACTTCAAATGGAGAAGTATCGTTGTCACTCAAAATCATAACATGTCGTCGTGGCTGTATATTTGGTGGCATCAAATGTGTTGGAAAATCAAAAACTGATGGCACTGCTTTGGGTTTGAGACTTTTCCTCCACATTCCAGGGCTCACTACGTAATACATCTCGCCGAAAATGGTTTTCGCAAAGAAAACTGCAAGAAGTAGGATTAAAACCTTTCCACTTCACGGAAGTAATCCACTTCTTTAGCAGCTCTGAGTGCTTTAGAGGAAACCTGATCAAAACCATCAAATTAGCAAACACACTAAGTCTGTATTATTATCGTATTGTATTGGTAGTCCTATTACCTATGAAATGGTAAGTCACTTTCCTCACTCCATCGCTTCGTATAATTGAAAGTGGAACAAGAAATCACCATTTTGATAATCCTTAATTCCTTATACACCACACAGACCAAAAGAAACTTCTTGCCAAATTCGAATATGGCGGACAATACAGACTACAGTAATCAGCTGGTAGAGCCATCTGTCAATAAGTCCGGTAGTTGAGCATCCCTCATTTCGCTAGCTTTAGACGCAGATGGAAACCCAGTTCTAAGCAAAGAAAGGAAAGCAGAACTATCAGTTTAATAAGTCAAGGCTGCAAAATATTAACATGAATTCTGTACAGAATGAAAAAACTAGTAGAAGCCGACATCGGGGAAGATCAGTTTGGATTCTGTAGAAATACTGGAACACGTGAGGCAATACTGACCTTACGACTTACTTTAGAAGCTAAATTAAGAAAAGGCAAACTATTTTTCTAGCATTTGTAGACTTAGAGAAATCTTTTGATAATGTTGACTGGAATACTGTCTTTCAAATTCTGAAGTTGGCAGGGGTAAAATACACGGAGCGAAAAGCTATTTACAATTTGTACAGGAACCAGATGGCAGTTATAGGAGTCGAGGGACATCAAAGGGAAGCAGTGGTTAGGAAGGGAGTGAGACAGGGTTGTAGCCTCTCCCCGATGTTGTTCAATCTGTATATTGAGCAAGCAGTAAAGGAAACAAAAGAAAAATTCAGAGTAGGTATTAAAATCCATGGAGAAGAAATAAAAACTTTAAGGTTCGCCGATGACATTGTAATTATGTCAGAGACAGCAAAGGACTTGGAAGAGCAGTTGAACGGAATGGACAGTGTCTTGAAAGAAAGATATAAGATGAACATCAACAAAAGCAAAACGAGGATAATGGAATGTAGTAGAATTAAGTTGGGTGATGCTGAGGGAATTAGATTAGGAAATAAGACACTTAAAGTAGTAAAGGAGTTCTGCTATTTTGGCAGCAAAGTGAAAATTGTGGCGTTGTGTTGAGTTTTTGAGTTGTGTAGGGGTTACTGGTATTGTGGTCTTCATTTGAGATACATCACTGTTGGTTTTTGAACACACTGTGTAAGTTGTTTTGTGAATGAATCATAAGTTGCATGGGGTAGCGCTGCGGTATGAGGCGACTTGCCACAGTTCACATGGTTCTCCCCGTTGGAGGTTTGAATCCTCCCTCGGGCATGGCTGTTTGTGTTGTTCTTTGCGTAGGTTAGTTTAAGTTGGGTCATTCCATGTCAGTTCAACCAGGGGCTCCAGCTTATAGTCTCAGATTTAACTGAAATACAGTACACTAAATGTAACATGTGTGGAACACTCGTGTACAAAGTATTAGTTTCCCCTGCCAATTAGTTCCAGAATTATGACTTGTGAAAGAAGGTGGTGTGACCCGGAAGTTGCTACCCACATCTGGCAATCTATCTTTAGTCCCAACTTCAGGTCTTAATAACTTTGGAACTATTCCACACAGTATAATGAAATATTTACAACCCAGTAACATCCATTTAGAGAACACACTCCATGAATCAAAACACCAACAACATATTTCTGAGAGAAAATAAAAAATTCCAAAATGTGATTAAAAATGTAATATGTTAAAAGGTACATATTGTAGGTGCTCTCTATGCCAAATATAATTCACTCAAAAAGGGTAAAAAATTTTTAGTGGTAAGCTTAATGTGGCTTAAACACACACAGAACTCATCTTGCCCATATCAGTCACACAAACTGAGTTACATGCACCGAAAATACATAAATTTAAAAAATTACCTGAAAAACATGTATTTTCTAATTGTGGTAGCACAAAAGGGACAAATAGACCATAATATAATATGTGGCAAAATTTCAACTTGTTATTGCAAGGCATTTGTGTACAATAAAAGTTGACAGAGATGTATTTGGTTACGTTTCTTTTAACACGATTCAGCAAGTAATAGTGATGATGCAGACAGCTTGTTTCAGATAAAGCTGCAGCAATTGTTGGGAATCATTACGCAACAGAAAGTTAACAATGGTAGTTTTCAGGGACAGAATGAGTCATTGTTAGGCAGGAACAACAAAGGAAACAACCAACAATTACAGGTTACTAATGTTTTTAAGATTCTAGTTCAGATTGGTCAGTACTGTTGTGGAAAGTCAGTACGGAGGCAGAAGAGTGTACTAGTGGTGCTTTTGTTCAAACAAGTTGCAGTATTGGTAAAGTTACAGTATTGGTAGAGCACAAGCCTCTGAATGTCATAAAATAACATACGGAGCATTCACTTTGTACTGTATGATCTGGATGAATCGGACCAAGATTTGTTGCTATGGAGATCCAGGATACACCCTGTGGGCACAAGAAGTAGAGTTCCAGGGAACTTTAGTGTTTGTTTTATCATATGAAAGTATTTCTGGATAAGTATTCTTTCCTACAAAGAAGTTGTTTTGGTATTGAATGTGAATCAGTGCATGGAACTTAACATGAAACCAGGACAAAAGTTATGTTCCAGGTGTGTTACACTGCTAAAAAGATGAAGAATATTCTCATAATTTACATGGCAGTGACGAAGAGTATCACCTACCTACAATGACAGCGTATGAGCAATTAAATGCTTCAGTGACTGTTCTTGGTTTGTTCCCCAGGAAGACACACAACGTTGGGCAAAGAGACAGGACCAGCTATAGTAGAAGAAAACTACAAGAAGCTCAAATGGAATTAAAACACAAAGTAGCTGACACGCTAATGGTAGAAGTGGAAGAACTATCTGCTCCAAAGGAACAGAAATCATGGCAGAAATACTCTGATTTGGACAAAATTGTGCATGATTTGATAGAAAAATGTGCCATATGCACACGCCAGAAAAAAGTAGCTATTCTTATCCTTGCACCTTCCAGCTGGTCTATTGACTACACTGCAAAGGAATTCAATGTTTCTACATATATGGTAAAGCAAGCTAGAAAAATAAAAGCAAAGCAAGGAGTGCTTCCATAACTTCAGCAGGCTCAGGGTAAGCAATTGAGTTCAGAAATAAAGGTGCTAGTGTCAGAGTTTTATGAAAATAATGACTACAGCCAAATAATGCCTGGAAGAAAAGACTATGTAACGGTGAAAATGGGAAATGTACTTGTACAGACGCAAAAAAGACTGTTGCTATGCAACATACCAGAACCATACGTAGACTTCAAGGAAAAGTATCCAAATACAAAAGTAGGTTTATCATCGTTTTTCAATCTTCGGCCAAAATGGGTTGTGCTTGTAAGTGCAAGGAGCACACACAATGTTTTTGTATGTGAGACCCATCAAAGTGCTAAGCTGATGTTTGCTGCGATGAAGGATTCTGGTCTGGATTACAAAGGTGTAATGAAGCTGCTAGTGTGTGACATCAGTTCCTACCAGTGCACAATACACAGGTGTGGAAAGTGTCCTGGTAAGGCAAATCTTTCAGAATACATGAATAACAAACTCTATGGTGAACTCCTTATGGATGACGATGAACTTGTTTCTTATAAACAATGGACACTCATAGATCGCACAACTCTTGAGATAAAGCAAAGTACAGTGGAAGATTTTGTTGAAATGTGTTGTCAAAAAATGGACAAACTGGCCACACACAGCTTCACAGCAACAGCACAATCTGCTGATCTCCAGTTTTGTAAGGATAATTTGAAACAAGATGAAATTATAGTAATGCTAGACTTTTCTGGAAATTATGCATTTATAGTTCAAGATGACATCCAAGGATATCATTGGGACAAGCAACTCTCCAGTCATTAGCGATTTACTATGGAGGTGAATCAGGTGATGTGTCTACCATGAAGCTGTGTGTTTTAAGTGACTGTTTAATTCATGATGCCATTGCAGTCCACGCCCACATTCACACTGTCATGGCATATGTGAAAAACAAGCTGCCTCACATACATTTTGCAAAATACTTCAGTGATGGGGCACCTAGTCAGTACAAAACTGTAAAAATCTCAAAAATGTATGCATGTATTACCATGATTTTCAGATTCACGCAGAATGGAACTTTTTCGCAACAAGTCATGGTAAAAATGTATGTAATGGTATTGGTGCTACCATTAAGTGCATGGCATCACGAGCTAGTCTGCAACACCCTACAGAAGGTCACATTCTAACACGTCTTCAATTATTTACCTGGGTACAGAAAAATATCTCTGGCATACAATCATTCTATGTTTCAAAAGATGAGGTGAAACCAGTCAAAGAGTTGTTAAAAAGCATACTAGAACACGTTAAAACTGTTGCAGGCACAAGGAACCATCATCGCTTCTCTCCAGAGGACTCTGACATTGTGCCTTTGAGCAGACTGTCCAAATATAACTATAGATTCATGCACAACATGTGTCTTCACAGTGTCTGACTCAGGATTCAGAAGCAAAAGTAGCAACATACAACCAGGTTGCTATGTTATTGCTGTTTATGATGACAAATGGTACTTAGGATGTGTTGCAGAGTGCTATGAAGCAGAAGGTGATGTATTTGTGAACTTCATGGCACCAGCAGGACCAGCAAGATCATTTCATTGGCCACCTTTGGTAGACAGGTGTTGGATTCCTTTTAAACATATTCTTATGACAGTACAGTAGCTAAAGTGTGGGAGAACTTCTGTTCAAAGAACAATCAACTGGTATTTAGCAGTTCAGATGCAGTAAACATTAATGATAGGTTGTGTTAATATGTCTATATGTTGTTGCTTAGTGATTAAACAGTTGTGGGAGAGGATAAGAAGAGGCAGAACAGTTTACGATATGTTTTTACAAAATTGTGGTGTGGAACAATGGCCAATCACCAAATACATCTGTCAACTTCCATTGTACACAAATGTCTTGCAATTACATGCTGAAATTTTGAGAGACACATCATTATGGTCTACTTATGCAGTGTGTAATTTGGCTTGGATATCACTTGTCCCTTTGTGCTACCACACTTCGAAAATCCATGTTTTTCAGGTAATTTTTCAAATTTTTGAATTTTGATGTGTATGTAACTCAATTTTTGTGACTGGTATGGGCATGAGGAGTTTTGTGTGTGTTTAGGCCACATTAACTTAACCACAAAAAATTTATACCCTTTTTGACTGAATTATATTTGGCACAGAGAGCACCTACAACATGTACCTTTTAACGTATTACACTTTTTAATGCCATTTTGGAATTTTTATTTTCCCTCAAAAATTTGTTGTTGGGGTTGTGATTCGTGGAGTGTGTTCTCTAAATGGTTGTTACTGGGTTGTAAATATTTCACTGGACTCTGTGGAATAGTTCCAAAGTTATTAAGACCTGAAGTTGGGACTAAAGACAGATTGCCAGATGCGGGTTGCAACTTCCGGGTCACACCACCTTCTTTCACAAGTGATAATTCTGGAACTAATTGGCAGGGGAAACTAATACTTTGTACACGAGTGTTCCACACATGTTACATTTAGTGTACTGTATTTCAGTTAAATCTGAGACTATAAGCTGGAGCCCCTGGTTGAACTGACATGGAATGACCCAACTTAAACTAACCTACGCAAAGGACAACACATACAGCCATGTCCGAGGGAGGATTCGAACCTCCAACGGGAACAACCATGCGAACCATGTTAAGTTGCCTCAGACCGCACGGCTACCCCATGCAGCTTATGATTCATTCACAAAACAACTTAGTGTGTTCCAAAACCAACAGGGATACACATCAAAATCATATGAGTAATCAAAAGATTAACATGCACTGGATGATAGGTGCATTGTGAAACAAGGTTTTTTTTCCTCAAGAACATGAATTTGCCCAACCCCTTCCTCATACATACGGCCCTGCTGTGCACGTGTGAATCTGACAGCTTGGACACAGCAGTAAAATTTTTCCCGGTAGAATCTAACTGCTTGCTGTGACTGCTTGCACAGCCAACAGCCACATTTCTGTTGTCAGAAACGGGAGAAAGTACTACTCACAGGCCACTCAACTGCGCATTTGCATGAACCCACTCACTACCGTTAAAACGAATCTAATGTAAACAGTTACTATGTCACATTCATCGGAGGCATTTGTTGTTTTAAAGCATTGCACAGTCTTCCTAAGGCCTTTGACAAATTTTGCTGTTGGCAAATCCTCGTATGAGCACTGTGTTTAGTTGTTGTATACAGCATATTTCCTTTGCATTTTACGGTTTATTTTCATTTTGTTTTTTTGTTCATGTTTTAGTGTTGCAGTATTATTATGCAGTAGAGGGATGCAGTAATATCCTTTGTCAGAGTATTGATTCTTACCAGTCAAAACTACAAAAATTTGACTGAAAACTAAAACAACGAGAAATTCATGGAATTCTAAAAAATTCCAGGGATATTCCTGGTTTTCTCCAGGATGAAAAGTTCCCGGGTTTTTTCCAGTTCTCCCAGTTCATATATACCCTGAAAAACGAAAACTATTGGTGTTGTCAATCTCGTGTGAACTACGTATCTCAAATGAAGACCACAATACCAGTAACCATACACAACTCAAAAACTCAACACAACACCACAATTTTCACTTTACCTACATAGTTCCAACAAGGATCTCGAATCCAGGAACCAACATGCAACTCTAAAATATTGTGCTGCAAATTTAACTTCACCCATATAGTCAAGCAAAGCACTAGATATCATTAACTTGAACACAATTCCAACCCTGGTGGCAAATTTCACTTGACCTACATGGCAGCAAAAAAGGAAACCCACAATAGGAAACACCAACACACTAAAATTCAGTATCCACACTTTCACTTACTCTATGTAAAGTGAAGTCCACAGTACAACAAAAGAAACCATTCTCACCTGACCAATACTAGAAATGTATTATAACCATCAATTGTACATCACTATCCACAATTTCTACCAATCACAATCCAACAATTACCACACACTAACAAGGAAAATCCCAAAAGATATGAAAACTTGCATCACCACCAATTTCAATATACACAAACTATAGTCAACAAACTAACACCACACACAGAATATAAAAGAAACTTCCACATGGGAAAAATATATTAAAAACAGAGATTCCAAGACTTACCAAGCGGGAAAGCGCCGGCAGACAGGCACAATGAACAAAACACACAAACACACACACACAGAATTACTAGCTTCCGCAACCGATGGTTGCTTCTTCAGGAAGGAGAGGGAAAGACGAAAGGAAGTGGGTTTTAAGGGAGAGGGTAAGGAGTCATTCCAATCCCGGGAGCGGAAAGACTTCCCTAAGGGTGGGGGGGGGGGGGGGGGGGGGGGGGAAAGACAGGTGTACACTCGCGTGCGCGGGCGCGGGCGCGCGCGCGCGCGCACACACACACACACACACACACACACACACACACACACACAGACATATTTAAAGGCAGAGATGTCAGTCGAGGCGGAAGTACAGAGGCAAAGAGGTTGTTGAAAGACAGGTGAGGTATGAGCGGCGGCAACTTGAAATTAGCAGAGGTTGAGGCCTGGCGGATATCGAGAAGAGAGGATATACTGAAGGGCGATTTCCCATCTCCGGAGTTCGGATAGGTTGGTGTTGGTGGGAAGTATCCAGATAACTCGGACGGTGTAACACTGTGCCAAGATGTGCTGGCCGTGCACCAAGGCATGTTTAGCCACAGGGTGATCCTCATTACCAACAAACACTGTCTGCCTATGTCCATTCATGCGAATGGACAGTCTGTTGCTGGTCATTCCCACATAGAAAGCGTCACAGTGCAGGCAGGTCAGTTGGTAAATCACATGGGTGCTTTCACACGTGGCTCTCCCTTTGATCGTGTACACCTTCCAGGTTACAGGACTGGAGTAGGTGGTGGTGGGACGGTGCATAGGACAGGTTTTACACCGGGGGCGGTTGCAAGGGTAGGAACCAGAGGGTAGGGAAGGTGGTTTGGGGATTTCATAGGGTTGAACCAAGAGGTTACGAAGGTTAGGTGGACGGCGGAGAGAGACTCTTGGTGGAGTGGGGAGGATTTCATGAAGGATGGATCTCATTTCGGGGCAGGATTTTAGGAAGTCGTATCCCTGCTGGAGAGCCACATTCAAGGTCTGATCCAGTCCCGGGAAGTATTCTGTCATAAGTGGGGCACTTTTGGGGTTCTTCTGTGAGTGGTTCTGGGTTTGAGGGGATGAGGAAGTGGCTCTGGTTATCTGCTTCTGTACCAGGTTGGGAGGGTAGTTGCGGGATGTGAAAGCTGTTTTCAGGTTGTTGGTGTAATGGTCGAGGGATTCAGGACTAGAGCAGATTCGTTTGCCACGAAGGCCTAGGCTGTAGGGAAGGGACCGTTTGATATGGAATGGGTGGCAGCTGTCATAATGGAGGTACTGTTGCTTGTTGGACAGATGGAGGTCAACGTCTAGGAAAGTGGCAAGGGATTTGGAGTAGGACCAGGTGAATCTGATGGAACCAAAGGAGTTGAGGTTGGAGAGGAAATTCTGGAGTTGTTCTTCACTGTGAGTCCAGATCATGGAGATGTCATCAATAAATCTGTACCAAACTTTGGGTTGGCAGGCTTGGGTAACCAAGAAGGCTTCCTCTAAGCGACCCATAAATATGTTGGCATACGAGGGGGTCATCCTGGTACCCATGGCTGTTCCCTTTAATTGTTGGTATGTCTGGCCTTCAAAAGTGAAGAAGTTGTGGGTCTGGATGCAGCTGGCTAAGGTGATGAGGAAAGAGGTTTTAGGTAGGGTGGCAGGTGATCGGCGTGAAAGGAAGTGCTCCATTGCAGCGAGGCCCTGGACGTGTGGGATATTCGTATATAGGGAAGTGGCATCAATGGTTACAAGGATGGTTTCCGGGGGTAACAGACTGGGTACGGATTCCAGGCGTTCGAGAAAGTGGTTGGTGTCTTTGATGAAGGATGGGAGACTGCATGTAATGGGTTGAAGGTGTTGATCTACGTAGGCAGAGATATGTTCTGTGGGGGCTTGGTAACCAGCTACAATGGGGCGGCCAGGATGTTTGGGTTTGTGAATTTTAGGAAGTAAGTAGAGGGAGATGGGAACTCGCCCTTCAGTATATCCTCTCTTCTCGATATCCGCCAGGCCTCAACCTTCGCTAATTTCAAGTTGCCGCCGCTCATACCTCACCTGTCTTTCAACAACCTCTTTGCCTCTGTACTTCCACCTCGACTGACATCTCTGCCCTTACTCTTTGCCTTTAAATATGTCTGCTTGTGTCTGTGTATGTGCGGATGGATATGTGTGTGTGTGTGTGCGTGTGTGTGTGTGTGTGTGTGTGCGCGAGTGTACACCTGTCCTTTTCTTTCCCCCCTAAGGGAAGTCTTTCCGCTCCCGGGATTGGAATGACTCCTTGACTCCTTACCCTCTCCCTTAAAACCCACTTCCTTTCGTCTTTCCCTCTCCTTCCTGAAGAAGCAACCATCGGTTGCGAAAGCTAGTAATTCTGTGTGTGTGTTTGTGTGTTTTGTTCATTGTGCCTGTCTGCCGGCGCTTTCCCGCTTGGTAAGTCTTGGAATCTCTGTTTTTAGAATATAAAAGAAAAATCACACACACACACACACACACACACACACACACACACACACACACAAAGTAATGAAAACAATCCACCATCTATCTGGTTAAGTGCAGTAACTTTATCACAGCCAAAATATCATCTCCCACTGCAACAAGCAATGACCTACTCATATGTATCCATATCTTATTCACAACTGAAGAATAAAGAAAAATTAATATTAAATCTCCAACCATAGGAAACACATGGCACTAATATTTCCAAACATAAAAATGACTCAATCTGCCACAATATGCAAATTAAAAGTATCTCATCAGAAAACCAGCCAAAATTTTTCCAACAGCAACCTGAAACATTCAATTCATGTCAAAAAACTCACTAACAAACATCCAGTACAAGAGAGCGCCACCAAATACAACACACCACTGACAGACAGATTCAGACGGGTGTAGCATCAACACCTGACCTTGTGCAAATAACCTTATGTTAGCCTCAGATAGTAAATAGTGACGAGACAATGATTGCCAAATGGAAATAAAACAGGACAGAATGATCTAGAATGAAGCCTAATTACTGTGGGAACATTTGTTCAGGGAGTCAGTACTGCCTGCAATAGGACTGACAGCATAGTTTTATTCAACCTGTCCTATAGGCGCAGCTAAGATCTAGAAACTGTACATTCTAACAACGAAATTCTTATACTTACATCCTAAACCATTTACTCCCTAATGGTACTTGTGATTAATAATGAAGCGTTAATTTATTAGACAATGATTTTATTTACGAATTTTCTGGATGTTGGCCACGATGTTCATATAAACCTTTAACAGGTATTTCAGCATTTTGTTTTGCAATGCACATTTACCATGGTATCTCAAGTTCTGCTGCATGTCATCTTCTGGTTTTAACAAGCTTCATTATTAAATACCTCAGTGACTGAAAATAACATTCAAGAATTCCACTACTTCACAACTCAAAATATTTAAATGAGAGTTAACTTCGAAGAAGCCTTCCAACAGTCATAAGCTGCATACAACCCTGTCACATATGCACACAACTATGAAACTAAATCTGCAGTTTATTACGTTCAACAGTACTACTCTATACTTGCAGCATAAGTACATACATCACAGTATTAAATAAATTCTATGCATTTATATTCTAACCACAATCATTTTAACCGATCAACTTACTTGCCTCCCAGAATGTGCATGTATATTACGTTTCCTATTCTCTCTCCAACAATTTTGCAACGTGCCACAGCAATGCCTTTGCGACACGCATGGCGTCGTCGCTGGCGGCGCAGTGTACCTGTGTATCACAGCTTGAAGGCTATTGATATTGACCTTGCTGGTCAATTTAATAAGCAGCAGTTAATTGGAGGCCCTAATGTGTTTCGTGGACTCCATCTGAACTATACCTGTGATGTACAGGCAGTGTTTGGAGGTAGCACTTGGCTCACACTTGCTGTTGTGTGGGGTAATCAAGCAGATTATGGTGGCCTTGAAGCCACAATCATTTTAACCGATCAACTTACTTGCCTCCCAGAATGTGCATGTATATTACGTTTCCTATTCTCTCTACAACAATTTTGCAACCCATTTTGTGTTCCGCTTTTCATCTCTAATCATGTTTGAACAAATTTCCAATGCGTTCTCATATCGTACCAATAGTGTGCAAACATAAACACTGGTTTGATGCAGCTCTCCATGCTACTCTATCCTGTGCAAACTTCATCATCTCCCAGTACCTACTGCAACCTACATCCTTCTGAATCTGCTTAGTGTATTCATCTCTTGGTCTCCCTTTACGATTTTTACCCTCCACACTGCCCTCCAACAATAAACTGGTGATCCCTTGCCTCAGAACATGTCCTACCAACCGATCCCTTCTTCTACTCAAGTTGTGCCACAAACTTCACTTCTCCCCAATCCTATTCAAAACTTCTTCATTAGTTATGTGATCTACCCATCTAATCTTCAGCATTCTTCTGTAGCACCACATTTCGAAAGCTTCAATACTCTTCTTGTCCAAACTATTTATCGTCCATGTTTCGCTTACAAACATGGCTACACTCCATACAAATACTTTCAGAAACGTCTTCCTGACACTTAAACCTATACTATATGTTAATAAATTTCTCTTCTAAAGAAATGCTTTCCTTGCCATTGCCAGTCTACATTTTATATTCTATCTACTTCGACCATCATCAGTTATTTTGCTCCCAAAATAGCAGAACTCCTTTACTACTTTAAGTGTCTCATTTCCTAATCTAGTTCCCTCAGCATCACCCAACTTAATTCAACTACATTCCATTATCCTTGTTTTGCTTTAGTTGATATTCATCTTATACCCACCTTTCAAGACACTATCCATTCCGTTCAACTGCTCTTCAAAGTCCTTTGCTGTCTCTGACAGAATTACAATGTCATCGGCGAACCTTAAAGTTTTTATTTCTTCTCCATGGATTTTAATACTTACTCTGAATTTTTCTTTTGTTTCCTTTACTGCTTCCTCAATATACAGATTGAACAACATCGGGGAGAGGCTACAACCCTGTCTCACTCCCTTCCCAACCACTGCTTCCTTTTGATGTCCCTCGACTCCTATAACTGCCATCCGGTTCCTGTACAAATTGTAAATAGCTTTTCGCTCCCTGTATTTTACCCCTGCCACCTTCAGAATTTGAAAGAGAGTATTCCAGTCAACATTATCTAAAGATTTCTCTAAGTCTACAAATGCTAGAAACGTAGTTTGCCTTTTCTTAATCTAGCTTCTGTAGTAAGTCGTAAGGTCAGTATTGCCTCACGTGTTCCAATATTTCTACGGAATCCAAACTGATCTTCCCCGATGTCGGCTTCTACTAGTTTTTTCATTCTGTAAAGAATTCGTGTTAGTATTTTGCAGCCGTGACTTATTAAACTGATAGTTCGGTAATTTTCACATCTGTCAACACATGCTTTCTTTGGGATTGGAATTATTACATTATTGAAATCTGAGGGTCTTTCGCCTGTCTCAGACGGTAGAGTTTTGTCATGACTGGCATATGCCGCTGTAAAGCTTGTTCCTCCTAAGAGCATGATTTTCTCCCATCTCTCTCTCTCTCTCTCTCTCTCTCTCTCTCTCTCTCTCTCCCTCCCTCCCTCCCTCTCCCCTCCTCCATGTGAAGAGTATCCCTGCAATAATAGCTAATAGCATACCAAGAACATGAGGGTGTCACAGTTGAGATTTGTTTTCTGGTACAGACATCTGATACAACTTTTCCACAGCAAAACTTTCTTTAAATATGTGTGGTACCAGTGCACTCTCATAGGATAACAAAATATTATGTTGTCCAGGAATAACATTGGGTACACCACATACAGCATAAACTGTGCAGTAACTGCAGTGTTTTGCTGATATTGATAAAGAGCTATTCCAAGTTCTGTACCGAAAAATCTCTCGCATTTTTCACGAGGTTTGTTATTCTGTATACAAATATTTCTCCTTCTAAATGGTAAATAATGCATTTAGACATTGTTGGTATTAAAGGTAATTCATGAAATAAATTATATTTAAAACAGAAAATTAAAGGTTTCACATGGCACACGAAAAGTACCTTGCTATACACATGTATGTACAGATAGCAAAATGTCTGTTAATTTCAGTTACAAACTTTTTTGAATAGAAATATGTAGAGCACAGTACTTCGGGTCTGCAATAACTCAAACATAAAATACTTTAGTTCCCTATGGGGAAACTTTGTTCTTTACGTGATGCGTGCAACTGCTTTCACTCTTAATGGAAAACTAAATGGTTTATGTTAAATTAACTAGAAAAAAGGGTAACCATTGTTACATAATTTATTTGAAGTAAGATTCCTTAATGTTAATTCCTTCCTTTGTCATCATAACTTGATAATTTCAGTTCCGTATAGGACATATGAAGTAACAAAATGAAATGTTTTTATTACTATGACCAAACAAAATCTTTTTTAACATGTAGTACACAGTTCAAATCAGCAAAAAGAGTAACTGTATAATTAAGGTAAATGTTGATGAAATTTAGGCATGTAACATGAATACTGAAATTTACTAGATTTCTGAGTGTAACTGTAATCACTGTATTCTGTACTTTGTAGTGCTAGAAAGATAATTCTATGTGATTGTTTGCATTCACCCCCCCCCCCCCCTCCGCCCCCCCTCCCCCAACACAGGAAAATATTATAGAAAGACCTCCTAACAAAATAAAGACGAAATACAGAAAATTAGGTTTTGTCTGACAAAGGATGAATCACATTGAAGTAAAATTAACTCTTTACGTCCTGTATATTGTAACAAAATTGTAATTGTTTATTATATAAGCTTATTTTAAGAGTTTTGGTGTAACAGAATATGCACTTGCATTAAAAACAGGTGATTTGTGTGAAATTAATGGGAAAAAAATGTTCTGAGACTTATTTGACACATGGCTTTCAGTGAGAGAAAATATTTTCCTCAATAACTATGTTAACTTGAATTTTTCACTTTAAGAAAACAGTTTAATCACAGGATGGGTGTGATCTAATGAAATATGCAGTAGCCCTATGTTTCAAACAGTAATGTTTGTGGATACTCTGCAACATAAGAGCAATAAAATTGTTACTCTGTTAATTCTTGTTTTAATACTTCCTAGAATGAACACAATGTTCCAATTCATCGTAAGCATTCTTATTATTTTAGAACCATTCTAGAATAAGGGGGCCTGAGTCAGGCAAAACCTAATTTTCTCAATTTCGTCTTTATTTTGCTAGGTCTTTCTATAATATTTTCCTGTGTTGGGGGAGGGGGGGGGGCGGAGGGGGGGGGGGGGGGGTGAATGCAAACAATCACATAGAATTATCTTTCTAGCACTACAAAGTACAGAATACAGTGATTAGGGTTACACTCAGAAATCTAGTAAATTTTAGTATTCATGTTACATGCCTAAATTTCATCATCATTTACCTTAATTATACGGTTACACTTTTTGCTGATTTGAACTGTGTACTACATGTTAAAAAGATTTCGTTTGGTCATAGTAATAAAAGCATTTCATTTTGTTACTTCATATGTCCTATACTGAACTGAAATTATCAAGTTATGATGACAAAGGAAGGAATTAAAATTAAGGAATCTTACTTCACAGAAATTATGTAGCAATGGTTACCCTTTTTGCTAGTTAATTTTAACATAAACCATTTAGTTTTCCATTAAGAGTGAAAGCAGTTGCACGCATCACGTAAAGAACAAAGTTTCCCCATAGGGAACTAAAGTATTTTATGTTTGAGTTATTGCAGACCCGAAGTACTGTGCTCTACATATTTCTATTCAAAAAAGTTTGTAACTGAAATTAACAGACATTTTGCTATCTGTACATACATGTGTATAGCAAGGTACTTTTCGTGTGCCATGTGGAACCATTAATTTTCTGGTTTAAATATAATTTATTTCATGAATTACCTTTAATACCAACAATGTCTAAATGCATTATTTACCATTTAGAAGGAGAAATATTTGTATACAGAATAACAAACCTCATGAAAAATGCGAGAGATTTTTCGGTACAGAACTTGGAATAGCTCTTTATCAATATCAGCAAAACACTGCAGTTGCTGCACAGTTTATGCTGTATGTGGTGTACCCAATGTTATTCTTGGACAACATAATATTTTGTTATCCTATGGGAGTGCACTGGTACCACACCTATTTAAAGAAAGTTTTGCTGTGGAATAGTTGTATCAGATGTCTTTACCAGAAAACAAATCTCCATTGCGACACCCTCATGTTCTTGGAATGCTTTTAGCTATTATTTCAGGGATACTCTTCACATGGTGGAGGGGATTAGGGGGGGGGGGAGGGAGAGGAGTGGGAGGGAGGGAGAAAATCATGCTCTTAGGAGGAACAAGCTTTACAGCAGCATATGCCAGTCATGACAAAACTCTACCATCTGAGACAGGCGAAAGACCCTCAGATTTCAATAATGTAGTAACTCCAATCCCAAAAAAGCAGGTGTTGACAGATGTGAAAATTACCGAACTATCAGTTGAATAGGAAAAAATGGTAGAAGCCGACCTCGGGTTAGATCAGTTTGGATTCCATAGAAATGTTGGAACACGTGAGGCAATACTAACCCTATGACTTATCTTAGAAGAAAGATTAAGGAAAGGCAAACCTACGTTTCTAGCATTTGTAGACTTAGAGAAATCTTTTGATAATGTTGACTGGAATACTCTCTTTCAAATTCTGAAGTTGGCAGGGGTAAAATACAGGGAGCGAAAGGCTATTTACAATCTGTGCAGAAACCAGATGGCACTTATAGGAGTCAAGGGGCATGAAAGGGAAGCAGTGGTTGGGAAGGGAGTGAGACAGGGTTGTAGCCTCTCCCCGAAGTTATTCAATCTGTATATTGAGCACACAGTAAAGGAAACAAAAGACAAATTTGGAGTAGGTATTAAAATCCACGGAGAAGAAATAAAAACTTTGAGGTTCGCCGATGACATTGTAATTCTGTCAGAGACAGCGAAGGACTTTGAAGAGCAGTTGAACGGAATGGACAGTGTTTTGATAGGAGTATATAAGATGAACATCAACAAAAGCAAAACGAGGATAATGGAATGCAGTCGAATTGAGTTGGGTGATGCTGAGGGAAGTATATTAGGAAATGAGACACTTATAGTAGTAAAGGTGTTTTGCTATTCGGGGAGCAAAATAACTGATGATGGTCGAGGTAGAGAGGATATAAAATGTAGACTGGCAATGGCAAGGAAAGCGTTTCTGAAGGTTTAAGTGTCAGGAAGTCGTTTCTGAAAGTGTTTGTATGGAGTGTAGCCATGTTTGGAAGTGAAACATGTACGATAAATAGTTTGGACAAGAAGAGAATCGAAGCTTTCGAAATGTGGTGCTACAGAAGAATGCTTTAGATTAGATGGGTAGTTCACATAACTAATGCGGAAGTATTGAATAGAATTGGGGAGAAGAGGAGCTTGGGGCACAACGTGACTAGAAGAAGGTATCGGTTGTTAGGACATGTTCTGAGGTATCAAGGGATCACCAGTTTAGTATTGGAGGGAGGTGAGGAGGGTAAAAATCGTAGACGGAGACCGAGAGAATACCTCTAAGCAGATTCAGAAGGATGTAGGTTGCAGTAGGTACTGGGAGATGATGAAGCTTGCACAGGATAGAGTAGCATGGAGAGCTGCATAAAACCAGTCTAAGGACTGAAGACAACAACAACATGCTGTTAAAAAGCATAGGGAGGTTTTCTTTTTCATCATTTCCAACACACCTTTTTTGCACTTTTATGTTATTACAATTTTCCCTTGAGAATGGAGAAGAGGCGGGGTTGAGGGGGGGGGGGGGGACGAGCGAACTTTCATAAGAACTGAAAACGCTACTTGTGTCATTTGTTATTTTCAAAATGTTACTCTCTTTTCAAATACTGTTCTATTTCTTCAAACCAATAATGAATTTCTCAGGTTACTACATATTATTTACTGTACATTGTCCAACCACACTTCTGTTGTTAGTTTGTAATTTGGCACTACCTTTGTGCTACTGGTATTGGCTAGTGTACTTTGGCAGAGAAGAAAATCGAGTGGACCAGAATGTCCTGTCAGTATGGTGCAAATTCAGACAATATGGAACTTTTTACACTGAATTTGCAATATAATGTCACTAGCAGTCATTGGGGTGCCTGCCTGGCCAGCTTCTACAGCTTTCGCTTTCAGATTATTATTATTATTATTATTTGTTTGGACCCTATACTGACAACCAGTCATTCCAGTGATTGACAACATATCAAAGACTGGAACCAAGATCCACAGAAATAAAATTCCATGGTTGTAATTCACAGTGTAATTAATTTTACTCACTGACATGTTTTGAATTCAATTTTAAAATAAAACCATGGTACCAGTCATTGTTTGGGTGGCAGATTGGAAAATTACAGTTTTAAGTCACCCGAACCTTAAAATTAACAGCTGTGATCAATGTTATTTTCAACAAGTTCCTTCACTTCCTACATCATCATGGATCAGTGTAATATAATATTATTACTAGACTTAACTTCCAAATGCATTTAAGAGGAGCCTTAACGTTGGCCTTTGTGTTTCTCTCATTTAAATGTATTTCTTGTCTCGTATCAAAGACTGAAGCACTGTCAAAAGCTGGTGCTTCTACCTTATCACTCAGTTAAAATGCACCATGCCACGTACAGGCGTTAATAAAATCGTGGCATTTAAATTTCTGATCAAAGAGAGAGCCAAACTCGTAAGTGCATGTTGCAATTACCGTATCAGCATATATGGAGATCGGTAATACATCACTTCAGATAAAGAAAAACAATTTTTTTCCGTTTATACGTAAGTAATACTTTAATAGTTCATTTTTAATTTCTGTTGTCAGTAAAGCTACCTCTAAGCAAACGATGTCAACTTTTTTTTCGAAAGACGTCTTTTCACTGTTTTCCACACTTGAGTTTCCGATTTATACCTGTAGTTAAAAGCTTTGGCAAGTAAGGTAATTTGTTCACCTCCATTGAATCTTAAATAGTGTTTTAAAACGGGCAAATAAGTAAAGCACTCATAAAATTAATATTAAACGATTTATAGGTCAACTTCTCAGACTTTCAAAACACACTCGAATTTAGGAATTTCATAGCAGAACTGTCACTGTTTTTTCTCGCTAGATTAGAAACACTTCACTATGTTGATATCTAGAACATCCAATATGAAAGACTTATGAGGGCGGAGAACGAAATACATTTCCATCCGCGTTTGCCGTTTGGACACTTCGTTTTCGGCCACATTCAGATACGGCGGACACCAGTGATCTTTGAACGGTATGCGCTAGAGCCATCTGTCGGTAGGTCCGAGACGCCTGCGTAAGTTCTCGATCATTCGTGAACCAACGCCCAGTTCTGCCTGAGCCAGCGAAGTGAGAAGACGTGTGCAATTATTTATTATATTGAACACTGGTTTGTGAATTTGCGATATCGGTATACGTTTCAGTTGTTAGCAACTGAAGCCGCAACTACAGCATCAAGGTTTTATATTATTTTTACGATCTGAATTCTCTAACACCTTCCATTCCTCGCTCGCGTATCCACTAAAGTACCACACAGCAGGGTGCAAGGATGTCGTAACAATATCAAATAAAATATTGAAAGAACGCGTCTACTGCTCTATATAGTAGGTTGATGTGTGTACCTCGTACTAAGGCACAGCGATAATAAATTTCGGTCTGCGAGAATGGAGATGTGTCACAACTTTGGTGACAAACACCTTTTGACAGTTCGTGATGAACAAAATAACGTGTGGTATAAAGGAAACGACGTGGCGGAAATACTAGGTTATAAGCAACGTACACGAGCAGTTTCAAATAATGTTTATGAAGAAGATAAAAGGCCATTAAGAGACCTCAATGTTTCTAACAATATTAACTTAAAAGGAATTAATAAATCGTCAAAATTCATCAATAAAAGGGGACTAATAACTTTCATAAATAAACATAAAACAGTATCTTTAGAAAAAGATATAGATCAGATGAGAAATGATTACCAGTTAAATATAGATTCACCGAAAAGATCTAGAGAACAAGAATGGATTGGCGAATTATTGGACCATTTTCGAAACGAAAAACCAAAAACACAGTTTTATGTTAAACCATATTGGATAGATTTGTATTTTAAAAAATATAGAATTGCTGTAGAATGTGATGAAAATGGTCACAAAAATCGTGACGAAGAAGAAGAAATCAAAAGACAAAAATTCATAGAAACCAAGTTAAAATGTGTGTTTATTCGCTTTAATCCAGACGAGGAAAACTTCGACATTGAGAATGTTAAATCTCAAATACAAACAGTTATACAAAATAGAGGAAAAGAGTTAATGCTAAACATAAACGGGGAGGGGGGGCAGTTACAGTAGTAGCTAATTTACTATCCGTGTCGCATCATAAAATGGCCTCGATATAACCCTTTCCATTTTTATTATAATTATAATATTTTCGTTATAGTATCCTGATGTCCGTGATTACAAAAAAGTTACGAAAAAAATTTTGCACACATAATTATGCAAAAAAGCACTATCGTGATCGTGTGGGCCAGGTTTTAATTCAGTAGAAATTTCGTATGATCTCGTTATAAAATTTATCAAAAATATTACAATCGTAGCAATTCAGTGGCAGTCCACACCACTCTCCTGACCTCAACCTTTCCTGGTCCCACTCCAGCCCTACCCACTGGTACACTGGCACTCCTTTCCCTTCCCTACATCTCTATTCATAAATTTTTATTTGTCTGAAGTAATGATATTGTGATCATGTATCTTCATTACACATATTTGATTAATCTTAATGGTATACAGAAAATAAAAAGTAAATGTGAAAGTAATAATCTTTGTTTTTTTTTTGTATCATGCCCTGACAATAGGTCCTTCCTAAGCAAGAGTATACCTACTTAACCTGGAGTTCTTTTTTGTAGCTGTTTCTTAGGTACATATCATAAATTATTTATGCTGGATAGTACCTTCGTGGGTGTAGATCTGGTGCAAGTGTTACTGCACTCTTTTACAACAGTGTTCTGTTACTGTGTGTACTAACCCAAAGAACATGCTACCACTTTGTCAGAGAGAGGGAATTATGTTTGATCCAAGAGCTAAAATGCTTATTCCTTAACTACTTAAAAATTTGGTGATTAATGCAAACCAAATTCAATATTATTCATCTGTCAAATATAATTTTAATACAGCGGGTTATGTACATGCAGTGCATGGTTTCCTTTACTTTTTTATTTATTCTATTTAGCTACAGCAGTATAACACTATTTAGCCAAGGTTTCCTGCACTTGGAATGTGTTTATTGTTTATGGATCCATCACCTCAACAAAAGCTCTGCTTTGGAATGTAGACTACTCCATAATTTTAGTGTAAGATGTGCTTATTAACTATGTGTATAGGTATCTAGCCACCACTTGTAATTTTAGCGTTCCGGAATTTGCCAGATGAACGTGTAATTGACTTAACAGTAGCTCTTACAGGCATAGCTTGTATATGAAGAATAGAAATCTTTACAAAACTGGCTCATTCCTCATATGATTTGTTCACTGCATGAGAGAGAAACAAACACTTCAAGTATCGATGAGTAAATTGTACAGTATAGCATTTTGTATTGCAGTTTTAGGCAACCTGTTCTTCCAGTTGGAATAGCCACATTTTGTGTTTGGTGCATCACCAGGAAGCTTTTCATCATCATCATTAGTGATTCTAAGTTGCCCATTGAAAATCTAAGCACACTATGGAACATTACTGACCTGGTTATATTGCTGGTATTCTTTGATAATACTAAATTTTTGAAGCCTCATTCTCTAAAACTGGTTGGAGATGTAATCTAATATTTCAATGATGGACATGACACCAATGATTTAAAGTTGAGGTTACTTCACATTTCTTAGTGCAAAAACACGTAGATTAACTTCTGCTATCAACTATTATAGGTCAAGTAAACCAAGTCGTCTACTACAGTCGTTGAACTGTAAACAGTGGCAGGTTCTTTCCTTGGTGAAGTCGTCATGCAAGCCTACAAAAAAGTATGTCTTCAGTAACAGTTCTTTCAAATGCTACCACTTATAACAGTGAAGTTACGTGGACGACTACAGCCAGATTTTCCCAACAAGTTCATGAAATAATCACACTGAGTGACTGTAACAGTAGGACCTGCTCATATTAGTGACTTTGACATTAAAATGTGGAATGGATGAGTGCACTGTATGAATTTTTACACTGATTTATAAGCTGAAAATAGCTAATCACCCCTCTACCATGGGGAAGTTACTGTAACGATTACTAGGAGCTAAATTCCTATTGCTATATAAAGATAACAATGTTGGAATTGAAGCAATGACATTATTTCGAAACAAGCAATGATTTCGTTTATCTATGTGACAGGTGATTGGGAAATAAAATTAGGCCGATTATTTTATTCATACCACATGAACTGCAGTGAGGATTTATCAAGCTGCTTGTAAATTTCCCAGGATAGTAGTTTTCTCTATTTCTTAATTGTCAGATTACTCCGATAACAAAAGCTATTTTCTGGTTCAGAAAAATTAGAGTGCGGAAACTATAACTACAGGTATGATGATATAAACATTTATAGGTCCAAATAATAATATTGTTTTCTGGGTGGTGGAACTTTAATTATGAATAACTTTAAGTTGATGACTTTTCACAAATAATAAGATATTTACTGAAAGATTGAAATGAGGACTTTCAAATAATTATTCATTCTGGAAATAAACAACTGTTACCTCATGATGTTTCTGAGCATATGGTTAGTTAATAAAGATTTCTCTTAAATACGAATTTTGGTGCTTTGCGTTAATGTGGTACATCTACTATCAGCATAATATAAAAAAGAAATAAAGTTATCTAAGGAGTATAGTTACAGCAAATGGAGTTATTCCGCCTTGCTAAGTTTCAAGTTCATCATCTTCACAGTAGAAGCACCTCTTCTTCTGCCCCACCGCAAAAAAGTGAGTCTACAGTTCTCAAATCGAAAACAGTGCATGTCAATCAGTTTTTATGAAGATACTGTTTATAGCTTTAGCACTGCAGATAAGTTAGCTGGTTTATGAAAAGCTACCAAATTTGGGAAATCTTTAATCCAGCATACAGCTGCAAGTTTCTGAGGGGAACATGGTATTTAAAAAAAAAAGGTGTAAAATATTAATAAAGCACTTGTGTCCATAGTACGCAGATCTACAAAAGCACTCTTAGTGACAGTGGTACACAAGGACAGTCAAATTAATATGAAAAAGATGGAAAAAAAGTAACACATTCCTTCAGGCAAGGTGGTCAATGTCTTTGTGGAAAAATGTTTGTGGTTTCCTCCAGAAACATAATTGTACCAAGGGATGCACATCTTCATCTGAAGCAAAAGGACAGCCATAAACATTTTTCTTCAGGGCTCTAAAAATACGGAAATCACATGGGAAGAGATTGGGACTTCATGGAGAACATGTCAGTGTTTCCCAGCTAAACTTCTGTAGCATACTCTTTTCAACCTCAGCAGGCATTTTACTGGCTGGCTGCTTCCACTGCCTTCACACAAACTCCATACAGTCCCAATCTCTCCTCATGTGATTTCATTTTTGGAATCCTGAAGAAAGACATTCCTGGTCATCCATTTGCTTCGCACCAAGAGGTGCACACAGGTACAATTGTGATTTCATAGGCAACTGCAAAAAAAATTTCCATTAAGTCCATCTTGTCTTACAATGTCATAAATGTATTCACAGCTATGGTGATTACTTTTGAAATAATAAACAGTTTAGTTACTTTTTTCCATCATTCTTGTTTTCATTTGACTGTCCCTTATACATGGAGCTTTCATCTCATTTACTCTTTCTCAAGTTTTACATCAGTGTAACTATAAATACATTACAACAAAAGATGAATGTGATGACAGGGTTCACAATCCCATGCAGAGCAAACCACAAAATATTTTCATTTCAATCATCACTTACAAATTATTTTTTAATTCTGCCATGTTGACTCAACAGTAAATCTATAGCAGCAGATTCATGATTATTTGGGATTTCTTAATTAACACATACTAACATTTTTCCATGTGAGCAGTGCAAACCTTTTTATCAGTTTCTTTGGGTAGGAGTGGGGAGCACGGGCATAACTGACAAGACGCATAAAAGTGGACATTATTCAAATTCATAATGTGGATGCTGAGTCACAGATAGGCAGAACAACAAGACTGTCAAACAAAACTTTTGGTGAAACAGTCCTTTAGAATATCACACACACACACACACAGAGAGAGAGAGAGAGTGTGTCTCTGGCTTTTGTTGTCATCGCCAGTGCTTGATTTGTGATTGTATGTTTTAAGGCATTAATTTAATAAAAAAAACACTTCCTCGTAGGTCACAGTACTGGTTCCTCGGTGTTTACAAACCAAACACTGGTCATAATTGTTGCTACTTCTGCTTGTTTTTGTTTCTTCAGGATCGTGTCACATACAAAAGGTCAAACCAAAATGAACATATCTAGAAGAAGCTGTTATAAGTGTTTGTTTTCATAGCAAATAATATACTCTCACAGACTGATCAATCTGAAGTTACAAGCAGAGGAGAGGTGAAGTGTGGAAAGAATCAAGGATAAAAACTGAACACATGACAAACAAGAAGCTATTTATCTTTGAATGTTTTACAATTGGCTCATTATACCTTCCTCTAAACATATGCACAGTGAATCTTCGGTGTGGTTTCTAAGACAGATGAATATTGAGTATCTCTTCATCCCATTCATGTTCAGATTTCTAGATGTCATGCAGTCAAAAGATAGGTTCAGTAACACCTGACTGCAACCCCAAAACTTCACGGAATATTTCCTCGTAATAAGATAAAAATGCAGGTTCAATTCGCAGTCCAGCAGAAATTTTCACTTGTCATTAATAGGTACTACATCTATACCTAAGGCCGGTATTACACTATCAAATTTCTTTGTCATTGCTGCAACGTTCTGTCATCTGTAGTGTTTTTATAAACATTGCCGGTAAATACAATTGGTGTGTACCAACAACTAAAAAATTAACAGACATGTATGAAGCTGATGGGGTCAGGTCAGGTCTCCAATCTTTTAATCTATTTTTGTTCCAGTTCCAGGGAACTTTAGTGTTTGTTATCATCATATGAAAGTGTTTCTGGATAAGTATTCTTTCCTACAAAGAAGTTGTTTTGATCCATTTCGGCTTCATAAGAAGACAGTGAAGTGTAACCTAAGAGAAATTGATATAAAATCAGTATTGAATGTGAATCAGTGCGTGGAACTTAACATGAAACCAGGACAAAAGCTATGTTCCAGGTGTGTTACACTGCTAAAAAATGAAGAATATTCTCATAATTTACATGGCAGTGACGAAGAGTATCAGCCACCTACAACGACAGCGTATGAGCAATTAAATGCTTCAGCGACTGTTCTTGGTTTGTGTCCCATGAAGACACACAAAGTTGGGCAAAGAGACAGGCCCAGCTATAGTAGAAGAAAACTACAAGAAGCTCAAATGGATTAAAACACAATATATCTGACATGCTAATGGTAGAAGAGGAAGAACTATCTGCTCCAAAGGAACAGAAATCATGGCAGAAATACTCTGATGTGGACAAAATTGTGCATGATTTGATAGAAAAATGTGCCATATCCACACGCCAGAAAAAAGTAGCTATTCTTATCCTTGCAGCTTCCAGCTGGTCTATTGACTACACTGCAAAGGAATTCAATGTTTCTACATATATGGTAAAGCAAGCTAGAAAAATAAAAGTAAAGCAAGGAGTGCTTCCACAACTTCAGCAGGCTCAGGGTAAGCAATTGAGTTCAGAAATAAAGGTGCTAGTGTCAGAGTTTTATGAAAATAATGACTACAGCCAAATAATGCCTGGAAGAAAAGACTATGTAACGGTGAAAATGGGAAATGTACTTGTACAGACGCAAAAAAGACTGTTGCTATGCAACATACCAGAACCATACGTAGACTTCAAGGAAAAGTATCCAAATACGAAAGTAGGTTTATCATCGTTTTTCAATCTTCGGCCAAAATGGGTTGTGCTTGTAAGTGCAAGGAGCACACACAATGTTTTGGATGTGAGACCCATCAAAGTGCTAAGCTGATGTTTGCTGCGATGAAGGATTCTGGTCTGGATTACAAAGGTGTAATGAAGCTGCTAGTGTGTGACATCAGTTCCTACCAGTGCACAATACACAGGTGTGGAAAGTGTCCTGGTAAGGCAAATCTTTCAGAATACATGAATAACAAACTCTATGGTGAACTCCTAATGGATGACGATGAACTTGTTTCTTATAAACAATGGACACTCATAGATCGCACAACTCTTGAGATAAAGCAAAGTACAGTGGAAGATTTTGTTGAAATGTGTTGTCAAAAAACGGACAAACTGGCCACACACAGCTTCACAGCAACAGCACAATCTGCTGATCTCCAGTTTTGTAAGGATAATTTGAAACAAGATGAAATTATAGTAATGCTAGACTTTTCTGGAAATTATGCATTTATAGTTCAAGATGCCATCCAAGGATATCATTGGGACAAGCAACTCTCCAGTCATTAGCGATTTACTATGGAGGTGAATCAGGTGATGTGTCTACCATGAAGCTGTGTGTTTTAAGTGACTGTTTAATTCATGATGCCATTGCAGTCCACGCCCACATTCACACTGTCATGGCATATGTGAAAAACAAGCTGCCTCACATACATTTTGCAAAATACTTCAGTGATGGGGCACCTAGTAAGTACAAAACTGTAAAAATCTCAAAAATGTATGCATGCATTACCATGATTTTCAGATTCACGCAGAATGGAACTTTTTCGCAACAAGTCATGGTAAAAATGTATGTAATGGTATTGGTGCTACCATTAAGTGCATGGCATCACGAGCTAGTCTGCAACACCCTACAGAAGGTCACATTCTAACACCTCTTCAATTATTTACCTGGGTACAGAAAAATATCTCTGGCATACAATCATTCTATGTTTCAAAAGATGAGGTGAAACCAGTCAAAGAGTTGTTAAAAAGCATACTAGAACACGTTAAAACTGTTGCAGGCACAAGGAACCATCATTGCTTCTCTCCAGAGGACTCTGACATTGTGCCTTTGAGCAGACTGTCCAAATATAACTATAGATTCATGCACAACATGTGTCTTCACAGTATCTGACTCAGGATTCAGAAGCAAAAGTAGCAACATACAACCAGGTTGCTATGTTATTGCTGTTTATGATGACAAATGGTACTTAGGATGTGTTGCAGAGTGCTATGAAGCAGAAGGTGATGTATTTGTGAACTTCATGGCACCAGCAGGACCAGCAAGATCATTTCATTGGCCACCTTTGGTAGACAGGTGTTGGATTCCTTTTAAACATATTCTTATGACAGTACAGTAGCTAAAGTGTGGGAGAACTTCTGTTCAAAGAACAATCAACTGGTATATAGCAGTTCAGATGCAGTAAACATTAATGATAGGTTGTGTTAATATGTCCATATGTTGTTTCTTAGTGATTAAACAGTTGTGGGAGAAGATAAGAAGAGGCAGAACAGTTTACGATATGTTTTTACAAAATTGTGGTGTGGAACAATGGCCAATCACCAAATACATCTGTCAACTTCCATTGTACACAAATGTCTTGCAATAACATGCTGAAATTTTGAGATACACATCATTATGGTCTACTTATGCAGTGTGTAATTTGGCTTGGATATCACTTGTCCCTTTGTGCTACCACACTTCGAAAATCCATGTTTTTCAGGTAATTTTTCAAATTTTTGAATTTTGATGTGTATGTAACTCAATTTTTGTGACTGGTATGGGCATGAGGAGTTTTGTATGTTTAGGCCACATTAACTTAACCACAAAAAAATTATACCCTTTTTGACTGAATTATATTTGGCACAGAGAGCACCTACAACATGTACCTTTTAACGTATTACACTTTTTAATGAAATTTTGGAATTTTTATTTTCCCTCAAAAATTTGTTGTTGGGGTTGTGATTCGTGGAGTGTGTTCTCTAAATGGTTGTTACTGGGTTGTAAATATTTCACTGGACTCTGTGGAATAGTTCCAAAGTTATTAAGACCTGAAGTTGGGACTAAAGACAGATTGCCAGATGCGGGTTGCAACTTCCGGGTCACACCACCTTCTTTCACAAGTGATAATTCTGGAACTAATTGGCAGGGGAAACTAATACTTTGTACACGAGTGTTCCACACATGTTACATTTAGTGTACTGTATTTCAGTTAAATCTGAGACTATAAGCTGGAGCCCCTGGTTGAACTGACATGGAATGACCCAACTTAAACTAACCTACGCAAAGGACAACACATACAGCCATGTCCGAGGGAGGATTCGAACCTCCAACGGGAACAACCATGCGAACCATGTTAAGTTGCCTCAGACCGCACGGCTACCCCATGCAGCTTATGATTCATTCACAAAACAACTTAGTGTGTTCCAAAACCAACAGGGATACACATCAAAATCATATGAGTAATCAAAAGATTAACATGCACTGGATGATAGGTGCATTGTGAAACAAGGTTTTTTTTCCTCAAGAACATGAATTTGCCCAACCCCTTCCTCATACATACGGCCCTGCTGTGCACGTGTGAATCTGACAGCTTGGACACAGCAGTAAAATTTTTCCCGGTAGAATCTAACTGCTTGCTGTGACTGCTTGCACAGCCAACAGCCACATTTCTGTTGTCAGAAACGGGAGAAAGTACTACTCACAGGCCACTCAACTGCGCATTTGCATGAACCCACTCACTACCGTTAAAACGAATCTAATGTAAACAGTTACTATGTCACATTCATCGGAGGCATTTGTTGTTTTAAAGCATTGCACAGTCTTCCTAAGGCCTTTGACAAATTTTGCTGTTGGCAAATCCTCGTATGAGCACTGTGTTTAGTTGTTGTATACAGCATATTTCCTTTGCATTTTACGGTTTATTTTCATTTTGTTTTTTTGTTCATGTTTTAGTGTTGCAGTATTATTATGCAGTAGAGGGATGCAGTAATATCCTTTGTCAGAGTATTGATTCTTACCAATCAAAACTACAAAAATTTGACTGAAAACTAAAACAACGAGAAATTCATGGAATTCTAAAAAATTCCAGGGATATTCCTGGTTTTCTCCAGGATGAAAAGTTCCCGGGTTTTTTCCAGTTCTCCCAGTTCATATATACCCTGAAAAACGAAAACTATTGGTGTTGTCAATCTCGTGTGAACTACGTATCTCAAATGAAGACCACAATACCAGTAACCATACACAACTCAAAAACTCAACACAACACCACAATTTTCACTTTACCTACATAGTTCCAACAAGGATCTCGAATCCAGGAACCAACATGCAACTCTAAAATATTGTGCTGCAAATTTAACTTCACCCATATAGTCAAGCAAAGCACTAGATATCATTAACTTGAACACAATTCCAACCCTGGTGGCAAATTTCACTTGACCTACATGGCAGCAAAAAAGGAAACCCACAATAGGAAACACCAACACACTAAAATTCTAAAATTCAGTATCCACACTTTCACTTACTCTATGTAAAGTGAAGTCCACAGTACAACAAAAGAAACCATTCTCACCTGACCAATACTAGAAATGTATTATAACCATCAATTGTACATCACTATCCACAATTTCTACCAATCACAATCCAACAATTACCACACACTAACAAGGAAAATCCCAAAAGATATGAAAACTTGCATCACCACCAATTTCAATATACACAAACTATAGTCAACAAACTAACACCACACACAGAATATAAAAGAAACTTCCACATGGGAAAAATATATTAAAAACAGAGATTCCAAGACTTACCAAGCGGGAAAGCGCCGGCAGACAGGCACAATGAACAAAACACACAAACACACACACACAGAATTACTAGCTTCCGCAACCGATGGTTGCTTCTTCAGGAAGGAGAGGGAAAGACGAAAGGAAGTGGGTTTTAAGGGAGAGGGTAAGGAGTCATTCCAATCCCGGGAGCGGAAAGACTTCCCTAAGGGTGGGGGGGGGGGGGGGGGGGGGAAAGACAGGTGTACACTCGCGTGCGCGGGCGCGCGCGCGCGCGCGCGCGCGCACACACACACACACACACAGACATATTTAAAGGCAGAGATGTCAGTCGAGGCGGAAGTACAGAGGCAAAGAGGTTGTTGAAAGACAGGTGAGGTATGAGCGGCGGCAACTTGAAATTAGCAGAGGTTGAGGCCTGGCGGATATCGAGAAGAGAGGATATACTGAAGGGCGATTTCCCATCTCCGGAGTTCGGATAGGTTGGTGTTGGTGGGAAGTATCCAGATAACTCGGACGGTGTAACACTGTGCCAAGATGTGCTGGCCGTGCACCAAGGCATGTTTAGCCACAGGGTGATCCTCATTACCAACAAACACTGTCTGCCTATGTCCATTCATGCGAATGGACAGTCTGTTGCTGGTCATTCCCACATAGAAAGCGTCACAGTGCAGGCAGGTCAGTTGGTAAATCACATGGGTGCTTTCACACGTGGCTCTCCCTTTGATCGTGTACACCTTCCAGGTTACAGGACTGGAGTAGGTGGTGGTGGGACGGTGCATAGGACAGGTTTTACACCGGGGGCGGTTGCAAGGGTAGGAACCAGAGGGTAGGGAAGGTGGTTTGGGGATTTCATAGGGTTGAACCAAGAGGTTACGAAGGTTAGGTGGACGGCGGAGAGAGACTCTTGGTGGAGTGGGGAGGATTTCATGAAGGATGGATCTCATTTCGGGGCAGGATTTTAGGAAGTCGTATCCCTGCTGGAGAGCCACATTCAAGGTCTGATCCAGTCCCGGGAAGTATTCTGTCATAAGTGGGGCACTTTTGGGGTTCTTCTGTGAGTGGTTCTGGGTTTGAGGGGATGAGGAAGTGGCTCTGGTTATCTGCTTCTGTACCAGGTTGGGAGGGTAGTTGCGGGATGTGAAAGCTGTTTTCAGGTTGTTGGTGTAATGGTCGAGGGATTCAGGACTAGAGCAGATTCGTTTGCCACGAAGGCCTAGGCTGTAGGGAAGGGACCGTTTGATATGGAATGGGTGGCAGCTGTCATAATGGAGGTACTGTTGCTTGTTGGACAGATGGAGGTCAACGTCTAGGAAAGTGGCAAGGGATTTGGAGTAGGACCAGGTGAATCTGATGGAACCAAAGGAGTTGAGGTTGGAGAGGAAATTCTGGAGTTGTTCTTCACTGTGAGTCCAGATCATGGAAATGTCATCAATAAATCTGTACCAAACTTTGGGTTGGCAGGCTTGGGTAACCAAGAAGGCTTCCTCTAAGCGACCCATAAATATGTTGGCATACGAGGGGGTCATCCTGGTACCCATGGCTGTTCCCTTTAATTGTTGGTATGTCTGGCCTTCAAAAGTGAAGAAGTTGTGGGTCTGGATGCAGCTGGCTAAGGTGATGAGGAAAGAGGTTTTAGGTAGGGTGGCAGGTGATCGGCGTGAAAGGAAGTGCTCCATTGCAGCGAGGCCCTGGACGTGTGGGATATTCGTATATAGGGAAGTGGCATCAATGGTTACAAGGATGGTTTCCGGGGGTAACAGACTGGGTACGGATTCCAGGCGTTCGAGAAAGTGGTTGGTGTCTTTGATGAAGGATGGGAATTTTAGGAAGTAAGTAGAGGGAGATGGGAACTCGCCCTTCAGTATATCCTCTCTTCCCGATATCCGCCAGGCCTCAACCTTCACTAATTTCAAGTTGCCGCCGCTCATACCTCAACTGTCTTTCAACAACCTCTTTGCCTCTGTACTTCCGCCTCGACTGACATCTCTGCCCTTACTCTTTGCCTTTAAATATGTCTGCTTGTGTCTGTGTATGTGCGGATGGATATGTGTGTGTGTGTGTGTGTGTGTGTGTGTGTGTGTGTGTGTGTGTGTGTGTGTGTGCGCTAGTGTACACCTGTCCTTTTCTTTCCCCCCTAAGGGAAGTCTTTCCGCTCCCGGGATTGGAATGACTCCTTGACTCCTTACCCTCTCCCTTAAAACCCACTTCCTTTCGTCTTTCCCTCTCCTTCCTGAAGAAGCAACCATCGGTTGCGAAAGCTAGTAATTCTGTGTGTGTGTTTGTGTGTTTTGTTCATTGTGCCTGTCTGCCGGCGCTTTCCCGCTTGGTAAGTCTTGGAATCTCTGTTTTTAGAATATAAAAGAAAAATCACACACACACACACACACACACACACACACACAAAGTAATGAAAACAATCCACCATCTATCTGGTTAAGTGCAGTAACTTTATCACAGCCAAAATATCATCTCCCACTGCAACAAGCAATGACCTACTCATATGTATCCATATCTTATTCACAACTGAAGAATAAAGAAAAATTAATATTAAATCTCCAACCATAGGAAACACATGGCACTAATATTTCCAAACATAAAAATGACTCCATCTGCCACAATATGCAAATTAAAAGTATCTCATCAGAAAACCAGCCAAAATTTTTCCAACAGCAACCTGAAACATTCAATTCATATCAAAAAACTCACTAACAAACATCCAGTACAAGAGAGCGCCACCAAATACAACACACCACTGACAGACAGATTCAGACGGGTGTAGCATCAACACCTGACCTTGTGCAAATAACCTTATGTTAGCCTCAGATAGTAAATAGTGACGAGACAATGATTGCCAAATGGAAATAAAACAGGACAGAATGATCTAGAATGAAGCCTAATTACTGTGGGAACATTTGTTCAGGGAGTCAGTACTGCCTGCAATAGGACTGACAGCATAGTTTTATTCAACCTGTCCTATAGGCGCAGCTAAGATCTAGAAACTGTACATTCTAACAACGAAATTCTTATACTTACATCCTAAACCATTTACTCCCTAATGGTACTTGTGATTAATAATGAAGCGTTAATTTATTAGACAATGATTTTATTTACGAATTTTCTGGATGTTGGCCACGATGTTCATATAAACCTTTAACAGGTATTTCAGCATTTTGTTTTGCAATGCACATTTACCACGGTATCTCAAGTTCTGCTGCATGTCATCTTCTGGTTTTAACAAGCTTCATTATTAAATACCTCAGTGACTGAAAATAACATTCAAGAATTCCACTACTTCACAACTCAAAATATTTAAATGAGAGTTAACTTCGAAGAAGCCTTCCAACAGTCATAAGCTGCATACAACCCTGTCACATATGCACACAACTATGAAACTAAATCTGCAGTTTATTACGTTCAACAGTACTACTCTATACTTGCAGCTTAAGTACATACATCACAGTATTAAATAAATTCTATGCATTTATATTCTAACCACAATCATTTTAACCGATCAACTTACTTGCCTCCCAGAATGTGCATGTATATTACGTTTCCTATTCTCTCTACAACAATTTTGCAACCCATTTTGTGTTCCGCTTTTCATCTCTAATCATGTTTGAACAAATTTCCAATGCGTTCTCATATCGTACCAATAGTGTGCAAACATAAACATTCACATTAATTTTTAAGTTAAGGTAACAAAGACAAATATGATGTCCTCCAAAAAATAACATTTGACTGAATCCAGTATAATATTTTACTTCTTTGTGAAAAGCGGTATGTTTAAAATGAACAATCCCTGTATATATAGTAGAGTAACAGATAAAAACGTTGCCGGATTGTAATCAGTTTGAAAACAAGATGGCAACGATCGACAAAAGTAATTAAGAATTAAAACCCGAACAAACGAAATAAATGGTAACAAACTGTCAAATTTTTATCTTGAGAATGAAATACAGTGGCAAGTCCCGTCTTGTAGCTGAGCTAGTACTATCAGCAGGCTAAGACGTGCCGTAACATTTCATAGCCTGCAGTGGCAGGTCACATGCTGCATGCATCCGCTCTTCGGAGCTCCAGCGGTGGGTGCACATGACACAGCTGTCTGTTGTTGTTGTTGTGGTGGTCTTCAGTCCTGAGACTGGTTTGATGCAGCTCTCCATGCTACTCTATCCTGTGCAAACTTCATCATCTCCCAGTACCTACTGCAACCTACATCCTTCTGAATCTGCTTAGTGTATTCATCTCTTGGTCTCCCTTTACGATTTTTACCCTCCAACAATAAACTGGTGATGCCTTGCCTCAGAACATGTCCTACCAACCGATCCCTTCTTCTAGTCAAGTTGTGCCACAAACTTCACTTCTCCCCAATCCTATTCAAAACTTCTTCATTAGTTATGTGATCTACCCATCTAATCTTCAGCATTCTTCTGTAGCACCACATTTCGAAAGCTTCAATTCTCTTCTTGTCCAAACTATTTATCGTCCGTGTTTCGCTTACAAACATGGCTACACTCCATACAAATACTTTCAGAAACGTCTTCCTGACACTTAAACCTATACTATATGTTAATAAATTTCTCTTCTAAAGAAATGCTTTCCTTGCCATTGCCAGTCTACATTTTATATTCTATCTACTTCGACCATCATCAGTTATTTTGCTCCCAAAATAGCAGAACTCCTTTACTACTTTAAGTGTCTCATTTCCTAATCTAGTTTCCTCAGCATCACCCAACTTAATTCAACTACATTCCATTATCCTTGTTTTGCTTTAGTTGATATTCATCTTATACCCACCTTTCAAGACACTATCCATTCCGTTCAACTGCTCTTCAAAGTCCTTTGCTGTCTCTGACAGAATTACAATGTCATCGGCGAACCTTAAAGTTTTTATTTCTTCTCCATGGATTTTAATACTTACTCTGAATTTTTCTTTTGTTTCCTTTACTGCTTCCTCAATATACAGATTGAACAACATCGGGGAGAGGCTACAACCCTGTCTCACTCCCTTCCCAACCACTGCTTCCTTTTGATGTCCCTCGACTCCTATAACTGCCATCCGGTTCCTGTACAAATTGTAAATAGCTCCCTGTATTTTACCCCTGCCACCTTCAGAATTTGAAAGAGAGTATTCCAGTCAACATTATCTAAAGATTTCTCTAAGTCTACAAATGCTAGAAACGTAGTTTGCCTTTTCTTAATCTAGCTTCTGTAGTAAGTCGTAAGGTCAGTATTGCCTCACGTGTTCCAATATTTCTACGGAACCCAAACTGATCTTCCCCAATGTCGGCTTCTACTAGTTTTTTCATTCTGTAAAGAATTCGTGTTAGTATTTTGCAGCCGTGACTTATTAAACTGATAGTTCGGTAATTTTCACATCTGTCAACACCTGCTTTCTTTGGGATTGGAATTATTACATTATTGAAATCTGAGGGTCTTTCGCCTGTCTCAGACGGTAGAGTTTTGTCATGACTGGCATATGCCGCTGTAAAGCTTGTTCCTTCTAAGAGCATGATTTTCTCCCATCTCTGTCTCTCTCTCTCTCTCTCTCTCTCTCTCTCTCTCTCTCCCCCTCCCTCCCTCCCTCTCCCCTCCTGCAATAATAGCTAATAGCATACCAAGAACATGAGGGTGTCACAGTGGAGATTTGTTTTCTGGTACAGACATCTGATACAACTTTTCCACAGCAAAACTTTCTTTAAATAGGTGTGGTACCAGTGCACTCTCATAGGATAACAAAATATTATGTTGTCCAGGAATAACATTGGGTACACCACATACAGCATAAACTGTGCAGCAACTGCAGTGTTTTGCTGATATTGATAAAGAGCTATTCCAAGTTCTGTACCGAAAAATCTCTCACATTTTTCATGAGGTTTGTTATTCTGTATACAAATATTTCTCCTTCTAAATGGTAAATAATGCATTTAGACATTGTTGGTATTAAAGGTAATTCATGAAATAAATTATATTTAAACCAGAAAATTAAAGGTTCCACATGGCACACGAAAAGTACCTTGCTATACACATGTATGTACAGATAGCAAAATGTCCGTTAATTTCAGTTACAAACTTTTTTGAATAGAAATATGTAGAGCACAGTACTTCGGGTCTGCAATAACTCAAACATAAAATACTTTAGTTCCCTATGGGGAAACTTTGTTCTTTACGTGATGCGTGCAACTGCTTTCACTCTTAATGGAAAACTAAATGGTTTATGTTAAAATTAACTAGCAAAAAGGGTAACCATTGCTACATAATTTCTTTGAAGTAAGATTCCTTAATGTTAATTCCTTCCTTTGTCATCATAACTTGATAATTTCAGTTCCGTATAGGACATATGAAGTAACAAAATGAAATGTTTTTATTACTATGACCAAACAAAATCTTTTTTAACATGTAGTACACAGTTCAAATCAGCAAAAAGAGTAACTGTATAATTAAGGTAAATGTTGATGAAATTTAGGCATGTAACATGAATACTGAAATTTACTAGATTTCTGAGTGTAACTGTAATCACTGTATTCTGTACTTTGTAGTGCTAGAAAGATAATTCTATGTGATTGTTTGCATTCACCCCCCCCCCCTCCGCCCCCCCTCCCCCAACACAGGAAAATATTATAGAAAGACCTCCTAACAAAATAAAGACGAAATACAGAAAATTAGGTTTTGTCTGACAAAGGATGAATCACATTGAAGTAAAATTAACTCTTTACGTCCTGTATATTGTAACAAAATTGTAATTGTTTATTATATAAGCTTATTTTAAGAGTTTTGGTGTAACAGAATATGCACTTGCATTAAAAACAGGTGATTTGTGTGAAATTAATGGGAAAAAAATGTTCTGAGACTTATTTGACACATGGCTTTCAGTGAGAGAAAATATTTTCCTCAATAACTATGTTAACTTGAATTTTTCACTTTAAGAAAACAGTTTAATCACAGGATGGGTGTGATCTAATGAAATATGCAGTAGCCCTATGTTTCAAACAGTAATGTTTGTGGATACTCTGCAACATAAGAGCAATAAAATTGTTACTCTGTTAATTCTTGTTTTAATACTTCCTAGAATGAACACAATGTTCCAATTGATCGTAAGCATTCTTATTATTTTAGAACCATTCTAGAATAAGGGGGCCTGAGTCAGGCAAAACCTAATTTTCTCAATTTCGTCTTTATTTTGCTAGGTCTTTCTATAATATTTTCCTGTGTTGGGGGAGGGGGGGCGGAGGGGGGGGGGGTGAATGCAAACAATCACATAGAATTATCTTTCTAGCACTACAAAGTACAGAATACAGTGATTAGGGTTACACTCAGAAATCTAGTAAATTTTAGTATTCATGTTACATGCCTAAATTTCATCATCATTTACCTTAATTATATGGTTACACTTTTTGCTGATTTGAACTGTGTACTACATGTTAAAAAGATTTCGTTTGGTCATAGTAATAAAAGCATTTCATTTTGTTACTTCATATGTCCTATACTGAACTGAAATTATCAAGTTATGATGACAAAGGAAGGAATTAAAATTAAGGAATCTTACTTCACAGAAATTATGTAGCAATGGTTACCCTTTTTGCTAGTTAATTTTAACATAAACCATTTAGTTTTCCATTAAGAGTGAAAGCAGTTGCACGCATCACGTAAAGAACAAAGTTTCCCCATAGGGAACTAAAGTATTTTATGTTTGAGTTATTGCAGACCCGAAGTACTGTGCTCTACATATTTCTATTCAAAAAAGTTTGTAACTGAAATTAACGGACATTTTGCTATCTGTACATACATGTGTATAGCAAGGTACTTTTCGTGTGCCATGTGGAACCATTAATTTTCTGGTTTAAATATAATTTATTTCATGAATTACCTTTAATACCAACAATGTCTAAATGCATTATTTACCATTTAGAAGGAGAAATATTTGTATACAGAATAACAAACCTCATGAAAAATGCGAGAGATTTTTCGGTACAGAACTTGGAATAGCTCTTTATCAATATCAGCAAAACACTGCAGTTGCTGCACAGTTTATGCTGTATGTGGTGTACCCAATGTTATTCCTGGACAACATAATATTTTGTTATCCTATGGGAGTGCACTGGTACCACACCTATCTAAAGAAAGTTTTGCTGTGGAATAGTTGTATCAGATGTCTTTACCAGAAAACAAATCTCCATTGCGACACCCTCATGTTCTTGGTATGCTTTTAGCTATTATTTCAGGGATACTCTTCACATGGAGGAGGGGATTAGGGGGGGGGGGGGGAGGAGAGGAGTGGGAGGGAGGGAGAAAATCATGCTCTTAGGAGGAACAAGCTTTACAGCAGCATATGCCAGTCATGACAAAACTCTACCATCTGAGACAGGCGAAAGACCCTCAGATTTCAATAATGTAGTAACTCCAATCCCAAAAAAGCAGGTGTTGACAGATGTGAAAATTACCGAACTATCAGATGAATAGGAAAAAATGGTAGAAGCCGACCTCGGGGAAGATCAGTTTGGATTCCATAGAAATGTTGGAACACGTGAGGCAATACTAACCCTATGACTTATCTTAGAAGAAAGATTAAGGAAAGGCAAACCTACGTTTCTAGCATTTGTAGACTTAGAGAAATCTTTTGATAATGTTGACTGGAATACTCTCTTTCAAATTCTGAAGTTGGCAGGGGTAAAATACAGGGAGCGAAAGGCTATTTACAATCTGTGCAGAAACCAGATGGCACTTATAGGAGTCAAGGGGCATGAAAGGGAAGCAGTGGTTGGGAAGGGAGTGAGACAGGGTTGTAGTCTCTCCCCGAAGTTATTCAATCTGTATATTGAGCACACAGTAAAGGAAACAAAAGACAAATTTGGAGTAGGTATTAAAATCCACGGAGAAGAAATAAAAACTTTGAGGTTCGCCGATGACATTGTAATTCTGTCAGAGACAGCGAAGGACTTTGAAGAGCAGTTGAACGGAATGGACAGTGTTTTGATAGGAGTATATAAGATGAACATCAACAAAAGCAAAACGAGGATAATGGAATGCAGTCGAATTGAGTTGGGTGATGCTGAGGGAAGTATATTAGGAAATGAGACACTTATAGTAGTAAAGGTGTTTTGCTATTCGGGGAGCAAAATAACTGATGATGGTCGAGGTAGAGAGGATATAAAATGTAGACTGGCAATGGCAAGGAAAGCGTTTCTGAAGGTTTAAGTGTCAGGAAGTCGTTTCTGAAAGTGTTTGTATGGAGTGTAGCCATGTTTGGAAGTGAAACATGTACGATAAATAGTTTGGACAAGAAGAGAATCGAAGCTTTCGAAATGTGGTGCTACAGAAGAATGCTTTAGATTAGATGGGTAGTTCACATAACTAATGCGGAAGTATTGAATAGAATTGGGGAGAAGAGGAGCTTGTGGCACAACGTGACTAGAAGAAGGTATCGGTTGTTAGGACATGTTCTGAGGTATCAAGGGATCACCAGTTTAGTATTGGAGGGAGGTGAGGAGGGTAAAAATCGTAGACGGAGACCGAGAGAATACCTCTAAGCAGATTCAGAAGGATGTAGGTTGCAGTAGGTACTGGGAGATGATGAAGCTTGCACAGGATAGAGTAGCATGGAGAGCTGCATAAAACCAGTCTCAGGACTGAAGACAACAACAACATGCTGTTAAAAAGCATAGGGAGGTTTTCTTTTTCATCATTTCCAACACACCTTTTTTGCACTTTTATGTTATTACAATTTTCCCTTGAGAATGTAGAAGAGGCGGGGGGGAGGGGGGGGGGGGGACGAGCGAACTTTCATAAGAACTGAAAACGCTACTTGTGTCATTTGTTATTTTCAAAATGTTACTCTCTTTCCAAATACTGTTCTATTTCTTCAAACCAATAATGAATTTCTCAGGTTACTACATATTATTTACTGTACATTGTCCAACCACACTTCTGTTGTTATCGGATAGTTTGTAATTTGGAACTACCTTTGTGCTACTGGTATTGGCTAGTGTACTTTGGCAGAGAAGAAAATCGAGTGGACCAGAATGTCCTGTCATTATGGTGCAAATTCAGACAATATGGAACTTTTTACACTGAATTTGCAATATAATGTCACTAGCAGTCATTGGGGTGCCTGCCTGGCCAGCTTCTACAGCTTTCGCTTTCAGATTATTATTATTTTTTGTTTGGACCCTATACTGACAACCAGTCATTCCAGTGATTGACAGCATATCAAAGACTGGAACCAAGATCCACAGAAATAAAATACCATGGTTGTAATTCACAGTGTAATTAATTTTACTCACTGACATGTTTTGAATTCAATTTTAAAATAAAACCATGGTACCAGTCATTGTTTGGGTGGCAGATTGGAAAATTACAGTTTTAAGTCACCCGAACCTTAAAATTAACAGCCGTGATCAATGTTATTTTCAACAAGTTCCTTCACTTCCTACATCATCATGGATCAGTGTGGCATTTAAATTTCTGATCAAAGAGAGAGCCAAACTCGTAAGTGCATGTTGCAATTACCGTATCAGCATATATGGAGATCGGTAATACATCACTTCAGATAAAGAAAAAACAATTTTTTTCCGTTTATACGTAAGTAATACTTTAATAGTTCATTTTTAATTTCTGTTGTCAGTAAAGCTACCTCTAAGCAAACGATGTCAACTTTTTTTTCGAAAGACGTCTTTTCACTGTATTCCACACTTGAGTTTCCGAATTATACCTGTAGTTAAAAGCTTTGGCAAGTAAGGTAATTTGTTCACCTCCATTGAATCTTAAATAGTGTTTTAAAACGGGCAAATAAGTAAAGCACTCATAAAATTAATATTAAACGATTTATAGGTCAACTTCTCAGACTTTCAAAACACACTCGAATTTAGGAATTTCATAGCAGAACTGTCACTGTTTTTTCTCGCTAGATTAGAAACACTTCACTATGTTGATATCTAGAACATCCAATATGAAAGACTTATGAGGGCGGAGAACGAAATACATTTCCATCCGCGTTTGCCGTTTGGACACTTCGTTTTCGGCCACATTCAGATACGGCGGACACCAGTGATCTTTGAACGGTATGCGCTAGAGCCATCTGTCGGTAGGTCCGAGACGCCTGCGTAAGTTCTCGATCATTCGTGAACCAACGCCCAGTTCTGCCTGAGCCAGCGAAGTGAGAAGACGTGTGCAATTATTTATTATATTGAACACTGGTTTGTGAATTTGCGATATCGGTATACGTTTCAGTTGTTAGCAACTGAAGCCGCAACTACAGCATCAAGGTTTTATATTATTTTTACGATCTGAATTCTCTAACACCTTCCATTCCTCGCTCGCGTATCCACTAAAGTACCACACAGCAGGGTGCAAGGATGTCGTAACAATATCAAATAAAATATTGAAAGAACGCGTCTACTGCTCTATATAGTAGGTTGATGTGTGTACCTCGTACTAAGGCACAGCGATAATAAATTTCGGTCTGCGAGAATGGAGATGTGTCACAACTTTGGTGACAAACACCTTTTGACAGTTCGTGATGAACAAAATAACGTGTGGTATAAAGGAAACGACGTGGCGGAAATACTAGGTTATAAGCAACGTACACGAGCAGTTTCAAATAATGTTTATGAAGAAGATAAAAGGCCATTAAGAGACCTCAATGTTTCTAACAATATTAACTTAAAAGGAATTAATAAATCGTCAAAATTCATCAATAAAAGGGGACTAATAACTTTCATAAATAAACATAAAACAGTATCTTTAGAAAAAGATATAGATCAGATGAGAAATGATTACCAGTTAAATATAGATTCACCGAAAAGATCTAGAGAACAAGAATGGATTGGCGAATTATTGGACCATTTTCGAAACGAAAAACCAAAAACACAGTTTTATGTTAAACCATATTGGATAGATTTGTATTTTAAAAAATATAGAATTGCTGTAGAATGTGATGAAAATGGTCACAAAAATCGTGACGAAGAAGAAGAAATCAAAAGACAAAAATTCATAGAAACCAAGTTAAAATGTGTGTTTATTCGCTTTAATCCAGACGAGGAAAACTTCGACATTGAGAATGTTAAATCTCAAATACAAACAGTTATACAAAATAGAGGAAAAGAGTTAATGCTAAACATAAACGGGGAGGGGGGGCAGTTACAGTAGTAGCTAATTTACTATCCGTGTCGCATCATAAAATGGCCTCGATATAACCCTTTCCATTTTTATTATAATTATAATATTTTCGTTATAGTATCCTGATGTCCGTGATTACAAAAAAGTTACGAAAAAAATTTTGCACACATAATTATGCAAAAAAGCACTATCGTGATCGTGTGGGCCAGGTTTTAATTCAGTAGAAATTTCGTATGATCTCGTTATAAAATTTATCAAAAATATTACAATCGTAGCAATTCAGTGGCAGTCCACACCACTCTCCTGACCTCAACCTTTCCTGGTCCCACTCCAGCCCTACCCACTGGTACACTGGCACTCCTTTCCCTTCCCTACATCTCTATTCATAAATTTTTATTTGTCTGAAGTAATGATATTGTGATCATGTATCTTCATTACACATATTTGATTAATCTTAATGGTATACAGAAAATAAAAAGTAAATGTGAAAGTAATAATCTTTGTTTTTTTTGTATCATGCCCTGACAATATGTCCTTCCTAAGCAAGAGTATACCTACTTAACCTGGAGTTCTTTTTTGTAGCTGTTTCTTAGGTACATATCATAAATTATTTATGCTGGATAGTACCTTCGTGGGTGTAGATCTGGTGCAAGTGTTACTGCACTCTTTTACAACAGTGTTCTGTTACTGTGTGTACTAACCCAAAGAACATGCTACCACTTTGTCAGAGAGAGGGAATTATGTTTGATCCAAGAGCTAAAATGCTTATTCCTTAACTACTTAAAAATTTGGTGATTAATGCAAACCAAATTCAATATTATTCATCTGTCAAATATAATTTTAATACAGCGGGTTATGTACATGCAGTGCATGGTTTCCTTTACTTTTTTATTTATTCTATTTAGCTACAGCAGTATAACACTATTTAGCCAAGGTTTCCTGCACTTGGAATGTGTTTATTGTTTATGGATCCATCACCTCAACAAAAGCTCTGCTTTGGAATGTAGACTACTCCATAATTTTAGTGTAAGATGTGCATATTAACTATGTGTATAGGTATCTAGCCACCACTTGTAATTTTAGCGTTCCGGAATTTGCCAGATGAACGTGTAATTGACTTAACAGTAGCTCTTACAGGCATAGCTTGTATATGAAGAATAGAAATCTTTACAAAACTGGCTCATTCCTCATATGATTTGTTCACTGCATGAGAGAGAAACAAACACTTCAAGTATCGATGAGTAAATTGTACAGTATAGCATTTTGTATTGCAGTTTTAGGCAACCTGTTCTTCCAGTTGGAATAGCCACATTTTGTGTTTGGTGCATCACCAGGAAGCTTTTCATCATCATCATTAGTGATTCTAAGTTGCCCATTGAAAATCTAAGCACACTATGGAACATTACTGACTTGGTTATATTGCTGGTATTCTTTGATAATACTAAATTTTTGAAGCCTCATTCTCTAAAACTGGTTGGAGATGTAATCTAATATTTCAATGATGGACATGACACCAATGATTTAAAGTTGAGGTTACTTCACATTTCTTAGTGCAAAAACACGTAGATTAACTTCTGCTATCAACTATTATAGGTCAAGTAAACCAAGTCGTCTACTACAGTCGTTGAACTGTAAACAGTGGCAGGTTCTTTCCTTGGTGAAGTCGTCATGCAAGCCTACAAAAAAGTATGTCTTCAGTAACAGTTCTTTCAAATGCTACCACTTATAACAGTGAAGTTACGTGGACGACTACAGCCAGATTTTCCCAACAAGTTCATGAAATAATCACACTGAGTGACTGTAACAGTAGGACCTGCTCATATTAGTGACTTTGACATTAAAATGTGGAATGGATGAGTGCACTGTATGAATTTTTACACTGATTTATAAGCTGAAAATAGCTAATCACCCCTCTACCATGGGGAAGTTACTGTAACGATTACTAGGAGCTAAATTCCTATTGCTATATAAAGATAACAATGTTGAAATTGAAGCAATGACATTATTTCGAAACAAGCAATGATTTCGTTTATCTATGTGACAGGTGATTGGGAAATAAAATTAGGCCGATTATTTTATTCATACCACATGAACTGCAGTGAGGATTTATCAAGCTGCTTGTAAATTTCCCAGGATAGTAGTTTTCTCTATTTCTTAATTGTCAGATTACTCCGATAACAAAAGCTATTTTCTGGTTCAGAAAAATTAGAGTGCAGAAACTATAACTACAGGTATGATGATATAAACATTTAAAGGTCCAAATAATAATATTGTTTTCTGGGTGGTGGAACTTTAATTATGAATAACTTTAAGTTGATGACTTTTCACAAATAATAAGATATTTACTGAAAGATTGAAATGAGGACTTTCAAATAATTATTCATTCTGGAAATAAACAACTGTTACCTCATGATGTTTCTGAGCATATGGTTAGTTAATAAAGATTTCTCTTAAATACGAATTTTGGTGCTTTGCGTTAATGTGGTACATCTACTATCAGCATAATATAAAAAAGAAATAAAGTTATCTAAGGAGTATAGTTACAGCAAATGGAGTTATTCCGCCTTGCTAAGTTTCAAGTTCATCATCTTCACAGTAGAAGCACCTCTTCTTCTGCCCCACCGCAAAAAAGTGAGTCTACAGTTCTCAAATCCAAAACAGTGCATGTCAATCAATTTTTATGAAGATACTGTTTATAGCTTTAGCACTGCAGATAAGTTAGCTGGTTTATGAAAAGCTACCAAATTTGGGAAATCTTTAATCCGGCATACAGCTGCAAGTTTCTGAGGGGAACATGGTATTTAAAAAAAAAAGGTGTAAAATATTAATAAAGCACTTGCGTCCATAGTACGCAGATCTACAAAAGCACTCTTAGTGACAGTGGTACACAAGGACAGTCAAATTAATATGAAAAAGATGGAAAAAAAGTAACACATTCCTTCAGGCAAGGTGGTCAATGTCTTTGTGGAAAAATGTTTGTGGTTTCCTCCAGAAACATAATTGTACCAAGGGATGCATATCTTCATCTGAAGCAAAAGGACAGCCATAAACATTTTTCTTCAGGGCTCTAAAAATACGGAAATCACATGGGAAGAGATTGGGACTTCATGGAGATCATGTCAGTGTTTCCCAGCTAAACTTCTGTAGCATACTCTTTTCAACCTCAGCAGGCATTTTACTGGCTGGCTGCTTCCACTGCCTTCACACAAACTCCATACAGTCCCAATCTCTCCTCATGTGATTTCATTTTTGGAACCCTGAAGAAAGACATTCCTGGTCATCCATTTGCTTCGCACCAAGAGGTGCACACAGGTACAATTGTGATTTCATAGGCAACTGCAAAAAAAATTTCCATTAAGTCCATCTTGTCTTACAATGTCATAAATGTATTCACAGCTATGGTGATTACTTTTGAAATAATAAACAGTTTAGTTACTTTTTTCCATCATTCTTGTTTTCATTTGACTGTCCCTTATACATGGAGCTTTCATCTCATTTACTCTTTCTCAAGTTTTACATCAGTGTAACTATAAATACATTACAACAAAAGATGAATGTGATGACAGGGTTCACAATCCCATGCAGAGCAAACCACAAAATATTTTCATTTCAATCATCACTTACAAATTATTTTTTAATTCTGCCATGTTGACTCAACAGTAAATCTATAGCAGCAGATTCATGATTATTTGGGATTTCTTAATTAACACATACTAACATTTTTCCATGTGAGCAGTGCAAACCTTTTTATCAGTTTCTTTGGGTAGGAGTGGGGAGCACGGGCATAACTGACAAGACGCATAAAAGTGGACATTATACAAATTCATAATGTGGATGCTGAGTCACAGATAGGCAGAACAACAAGACTGTCAAACAAAACTTTTGGTGAAACAGTCCTTTAGAATATCACACACACACAGAGAGAGAGAGAGAGAGTGTCTCTGGCTTTTGTTGTCATCGCCAGTGCTTGATTTGTGATTGTATGTTTTAAGGCATTAATTTAATAAAAAAAACACTTCCTCGTAGGTCACAGTACTGGTTCCTCGGTGTTTACAAACCAAACACTGGTCATAATTGTTGCTACTTCTGCTTGTTTTTGTTTCTTCAGGATCGTGTCACATACAAAAGGTCAAACCAAAATGAACACATCTAGAAGAAGCTGTTATAAGTGTTTGTTTTCATAGCAAATAATATACTCTCACAGACTGATCAATCTGAAGTTACAAGCAGAGGAGAGGTGAAGTGTGGAAAGAATCAAGGATAAAAACTGAACACATGACAAATAAGAAGCTATTTATCTTTGAATGTTTTACAATTGGCTCATTATACCTTCCTCTAAACATATGCACAGTGAATCTTCGGTGTGGTTTCTAAGACAGATGAATATTGAGTATCTCTTCATCCCATTCATGTTCAGATTTCTAGATGTCATGCAGTCAAAAGATAGGTTCAGTAACACCTGACTGCAACCCCAAAACTTCATGGAATATTTCCTCGTAATAAGATAAAAATGCAGGTTCAATTCGCAGTCCAGCAGAAATTTTCACTTGTCATTAATAGGTACTACATCTATACCTAAGGCCGGTATTACACTATCAAATTTCTTTGTCAAAGAAATTTGATGGTGTAATAGGGAACTTTCTCAAATGTTGTCAAATATTTGATCAAATCTAGGGCCTCGCTGAAGTCTTGATCAAAGTAGTCTCTTGTCTTCTGTTCATACCACGTGGAGCTCTAGCATTGCTGCAACGTTCTGTCATCTGTAGTGTTTTTATAAACATTGCCGGTAAATACAATTGGTGTGTACCAACAACTAAAAAATTAACAGACATATATGAAGCTGATGGGGTCAGGTCAGGTCTCCAATCTTTTAATCTATTTTTGTTCCAGTTCCAGGGAACTTTAGTGTTTGTTATCATCATATGAAAGTGTTTCTGGATAAGTATTCTTTCCTATAAAGAAGTTGTTTTGATCCATTTCGGCTTCATAAGAAGGCAGTGAAGTGTAGCCTGAGAGAAATTGATATAAAATCAGTATTGAATGTGAATCAGTGCGTGGAACTTAACATGAAACCAGGACAAAAGCTATGTTCCAGGTGTGTTACACTGCTAAAAAATGAAGAATATTCTCATAATTTACATGGCAGTGACGAAGAGTATCAGCCACCTACAACGACAGCGTATGAGCAATTAAATGCTTCAGCGACTGTTCTTGGTTTGTGTCCCATGAAGACACACAAAGTTGGGCAAAGAGACAGGCCCAGCTATAGTAGAAGAAAACTACAAGAAGCTCAAATGGATTAAAACACAATATATCTGACATGCTAATGGTAGAAGAGGAAGAACTATCTGCTCCAAAGGAACAGAAATCATGGCAGAAATACTCTGATGTGGACAAAATTGTGCATGATTTGATAGAAAAATGTGCCATATCCACACGCCAGAAAAAAGTAGCTATTCTTATCCTTGCAGCTTCCAGCTGGTCTATTGACTACACTGCAAAGGAATTCAATGTTTCTACATATATGGTAAAGCAAGCTAGAAAAATAAAAGTAAAGCAAGGAGTGCTTCCACAACTTCAGCAGGCTCAGGGTAAGCAATTGAGTTCAGAAATAAAGGTGCTAGTGTCAGAGTTTTATGAAAATAATGACTACAGCCAAATAATGCCTGGAAGAAAAGACTATGTAACGGTGAAAATGGGAAATGTACTTGTACAGACGCAAAAAAGACTGTTGCTATGCAACATACCAGAACCATACGTAGACTTCAAGGAAAAGTATCCAAATACGAAAGTAGGTTTATCATCGTTTTTTAAATCTTCGGCCAAAATGGGTTGTGCTTGTAAGTGCAAGGAGCACACACAATGTTTGTGTATGTGAGACCCATCAAAGTGCTAAGCTGATGTTTGCTGCGATGAAGGATTCTGGTCTGGATTACAAAGGTGCAATGAAGCTGCTAGTGTGTGACATCAGTTCCTTCCAGTGCACAATACACAGGTGTGGAAAGTGTCCTGGTAAGGCAAATCTTTCAGAATACATGAATAACAAACTCTATGGTGAACTCCTTATGGATGACGATGAACTTGTTTCTTATAAACAATGGACACTCATAGATCGCACAACTCTTGAGATAAAGCAAAGTACAGTGGAAGATTTTGTTGAAATGTGTTGTCAAAAAACGGACAAACTGGCCACACACAGCTTCACAGCAACAGCACAATCTGCTGATCTCCAGTTTTGTAAGGATAATTTGAAACAAGATGAAATTATAGTAATGCTAGACTTTTCTGGAAATTATGCATTTATAGTTCAAGATGCCATCCAAGGATATCATTGGGACAAGCAACTCTCCAGTCATTAGCGATTTACTATGGAGGTGAATCAGGTGATGTGTCTACCATGAAGCTGTGTGTTTTAAGTGACTGTTTAATTCATGATGCCATTGCAGTCCACGCCCACATTCACACTGTCATGGAATATGTGAAAAACAAGCTGCCTCACATACATCTTGCAAAATACTTCAGTGATGGTTCACCTAGTCAGTACAAAGCTGTAAAAATCTCAAAAATGTATGCATGCATTACCATGATTTTCAGATTCATGCAGAATGGAACTTTTTTGCAACAAGTCATGGTAAAAATGTATGTAATGGTATTGGTGCTACCATTAAGTGCATGGCATCACGAGCTAGTCTGCAACACCCTACAGAAGGTCACATTCTAACACCTCTTCAATTATTTACCTGGGTACAGAAAAATATCTCTGGCATACAATCATTCTATGTTTCAAAAGATGAGGTGAAACCAGTCAAAGAGTTGTTAAAAAGCATACTAGAACACGTTAAAACTGTTGCAGGCACAAGGAACCATCATTGCTTCTCTCCAGAGGACTCTGACATTGTGCCTTTGAGCAGACTGTCCAAATATAACTATAGATTCATGCACAACATGTGTCTTCACAGTGTCTGACTCAGGATTCAGAAGCAAAAGTAGCAACATACAACCAGGTTGCTATGTTATTGCTGTTTATGATGACAAATGGTACTTAGGATGTGTTGCAGAGTGCTATGAAGCAGAAGGTGATGTATTTGTGAACTTCATGGCACCAGCAGGACCAGCAAGATCATTTCATTGGCCACCTTTGGTAGACAGGTGTTGGATTCCTTTTAAACATATTCTTATGACAGTACAGTAGCTAAAGTGTGGGAGAACTTCTGTTCAAAGAACAATCAACTGGTATTTAGCAGTTCAGATGCAGTAAACATTAATGATAGGTTGTGTTAATATGTCTATATGTTGTTGCTTAGTGATTAAACAGTTGTGGGAGAAGATAAGAAGAGGCAGAACAGTTTACGATATGTTTTTACAAAATTGTGGTGTGGAACAATGGCCAATCACCAAATACATCTGTCAACTTCCATTGTACACAAATGTCTTGCAATAACATGCTGAAATTTTGAGATATACATCATTATTTTCTACTTATGCAGTGTGTAATTTGGCTTGGATATCTCTTGTCCCTTTTTTGCTACCACACTTCGAAAATCCATATTTTTTAGGTCATTTTTCAAATATTTGTATTTTGAAGTGCATGTAACTCAGTTTGTGTGACTAATATGGGCAAGATGAGTTCTGTGTGTGTTTAGGCCACATTAAGCTTACCACAAAAAAATTATACCCTTTTTGAGTGAATTATATTTGGCATAGAGGGCACCTACAATATCTACCTTTTAATGTATTACGCTTTTTAATCACATTTTGGAATTTTTATTTTCCCTCAGAAATATGTTGTTGGTGTTTTGATTCATGGAGTGTGTTCTCTAAATGGATGTTACTGGGTTGTAAAAATTTCACTGGAATGTGTGGAACAGTTGCAAAGTTATTAAGACCTGAAGTTGGGACTAAAGACAGATTGCCAGATGCGGGTTGCAACTTCCGCGTCACACCACCTTCTTTCACAAGTGATAATTCTGGAACTAATTCGCAGGGGAAACTAATACTTTGTACACGAGTGTTCCAGACATGGTACAATTAGTGTACTGAATTTCAGTTAAATCTGAGACTATGAGCTGGAGTCCCTGGTTGAACTGACATGGAATGACCCAACTTAAACTAACGTACGCAAAGGACAACACATACAGCCATGACCAGGGGAGGAACCGAACCTCCAACAGGGAGAACCATGCAATCCGTGGCAAGTTGCCTCAGACTGCACGGCTACCCCATGCAGCTTGAGATTCATTCACGAAACAACTTACAGAGTGTTTTCAAAAGACCAATGTGCGCTGGATGTTAGGTACATTGTGAAGCAAGGTTTTTTTTTCCCTCAAGAACATGAATTTGCCCAACCCCTGTGTTAATCTGACAGCTTAGACGCAGCAGTAAAGTTTTTCCTGGTAGAATCTAAGTGGTTGCTGCGACTGCTTGCACAGCTAACAGCCACATTTCTGTTGTCAGAAATGGGAGAAAGTACCACTCACATGCCACTCAACTGCGCATGTGCATGAACCCACATACTACTGCTAAAACGAATCTAAAGTAAACACTTATTACTTCACACTCATCGGAGGCATTTGTTGTTTTAAAGCATTGCACAGTCTTCCTAAGGCCTTTGACAAATTTTGCTGTTGGCAAATCCTTGTATGAGCACTGTGTTTAGTTGTTGTATACAGCATATTTCATTTGCAATTTATGGTTTATTTTCATTTTGTTTTTTCTTTCATGTTGTTTTGTTGCAGTATTATTATGCAGTAGAGGAATACAGTAACATCCTTTGTCAGAGTATCGATTCTTCCCAGTCAAAACTACAAAAATTTGACTGAAAACTAAAACAACGAGAAATTCATGGAATTCTAAAAAATTCCAGGGATATTCCTGGTTTTCTCCAGGATGAAAAGTTCCCGGGTTTTTTCCAGTTCTCCCAGTTCATATATACCCTGAAAAACGAAAACTATTGGTGTTGTCAGTCTCGTGTGAACTACGTATCTCAAATGAAGACCACAATACCAGTAACCATACACAACTCAAAAACTCAACACAACACCACAATTTTCACTTTACCTACATAATTCCAACAAGGATCCCGAATCCAGGAACCAACATGCAACTCTATTCCACACTGGGCAGCATTGGTGTGCTAAATTTCAGCCAAATCTGAGACTATTAGCTGGAACATTTTCTCAAATTGGTTGTAAATAAAATAGAAAGAAACTTCCACATGGGAAAAATATATTAAAAACAAAGATTCCAAGACTTACCAAGCGGGAAAGCGCCGGCAGACAGGCACATGAACAAAACACACAAACACACACACAGAATTACGAGCTTTCGCAACTGGCAGTTGCTTCATCAGGAAAGAGGGAAGGAGAGGGAAAAAAGCAACTGCCAGTTGCGAAAGCTCGTAATTCTGTGTGTGTGTTTGTGTGTTTTGTTCATGTGCCTGTCTGCCGGCGCTTTCCCGCTTGGTAAGTCTTGGAAACTTTGTTTTTAATATATTTTTCTCAAATTGGTTGGATTGATATGGAATGACCCAGTTAGATTAAGTAGTGTGTGCACCTAGGGACCGATGATATCAGCAGTTTGGTCCTATAGTGAAAAAACATCATAAGTTGATTTTTGAATGTGTGCATAGTGTACGTGATGTCTGTCAGGGGAATCCTCGTCACATCTAGAAATAACCTTTCCTGCAGGCAAAAGGGGACTGGGTTGTACAAGCTGAGCGGAGTAAAGACGAACGAGTGAACGCCAATCACTGTCTGATTATGCTGTTGTTTGTGTTTGTGAATGATCTGTGTTTGCTATAATTACTAAGGAAATCCACAGAGTCAGACTACCAGAGTGGAAATAACAGGTAAGAAAGATTACGTATTATCTTCTCGGTGTATCCCGGAAAATGAAATTTTGTCAGAATTTTTTTGGCTAGATTGGTACACTAGTAAGGGCAAGTTGTACAGTCCACGTTTAGCAGCCGCTTAAGTTCTATTCTGGAAGTAGTGCGGAAAATGGTTTGTACGAACATAAGGCCTAACCGGAGAATAATCAGGGATAACTAAACCGGTGATTCTGGCAGGGTTAGTTAAGTTAACCATTGAATAAGTTTGGCAAAGGCAGGAATAGTTACAGATTTAGTCATGACAAGATTGTTTGTTAGAATGAGGAAGGAGAAGAAACAGGGACACCACACAAATTAGGGGAGAATATGACGATTCCAAATTTATATAAAAATCTTGAACTACTACTTTTCGATCTCATGCTCGAGAAACTTGAGCGTATGAATGAAATGTGAAACTATTTTCTACATAAAGCTTTTTGCTTATAGTAGGCCTAATATGCATTATATTCTGTTGTATTATAAAAATGGCCATTTGTGCCAAAACAGTCTTATGTATTTGGTGTGTGTTACAATTTATGCAGTGTTAAAAAGCCCTATTTTGTTTTATCTATTATGTTTTTCAGTTCCACAGAGCGAAATACAGTGACGTGCAATAGGAGAACGCTGTGTGAAGTGGGGTGGTACTGCACTCCGGCACACTTAAGACCAAATAACATGTCTTTCATTTCCTCGAACGTATATGTTGTATGTATGAGACTTCAGAAGATGTGCTCTACAAGAGGACCATGTTTTTGAAAATTCGATTTTTCAAATTTTTGATGCCGTATCTCAAATGCTTGATGAAGGGTAGTATTGCCCGATTGGGATATATTGTAGGTCCGGGTTTGATGTGGAGAGCAGTCTGAGTTATAGTGGGGAAGTGTGTCGTATCCACGTGACCCGTGTTTACATTTAGTGATATTGCCGTTTCCTCTTCGTTTCCTACTCTCACATCAACTGAAAACAAAATGGATTTCTATGGCCGGCAGATATTAAGTGAATTAAAATACATTCAAATAATTACCGAAGGCTAATATATGTTGTTAGTTTCAGAATGTATTTTATTTCCACTTTTCTGACAGCCATGCATTAATTGCCATGTAGAACAATGAAGTTATTTTTGTCGGTTTGCTAAATAAATTTAGTTATTATTAATCTTTTATGCTGAGGCAATCAATGTGCACGTTTTCATCTTCTAGCATGTATGGCATTATGCCACGATAAAGATATAAAAAATGAGTTTATGGGGTACTGGTACTCCAAGAAAATTTCCATCCTGAAACCCAAATGAAAAGCTTAATATCAGGTTGAGGCCTACTTGATAGGAAATCTGGACATACAAATGTGTTCTTTAAGTGTGCACTTTAAATGTGCTATTTTAGTATGCTTAACGAAATTCCGATGCTCCTGGCGTATCCTCTGATGTCGTTTTTTCTTTTATGACATAATGTAAGATCTTCCGATGTTTTACACGTATGAAACTACGGGCTTCCTGCATCATAGCCGCTGCCAAAGTGTGGTGGCGCCTGTTATCTGGCGCTTTCTGATGACTACTGAAATGAGCCTATTTCTAACAGGTCGCGGGAAATATTGTGAATGGTGGTTTGAAAAGCGTTACTTTCAAAGTAATTTTCCTTTTACACAAGTTGAACTATGTGCGAGAATGTACAATGAATTTCTTAAATCACAGAACGTTTGATGATGAGCCATTTAGAATTATTTCGAGCCCAGATGAGACATAAATGTCGTCATTAAGAACAAATTGATGTAGTGCCACAGGAAGCTCTCTCTCCTCTGCGGTAGCAAGAGGCAAGTCACTGGACTCGGCTAAAAATTTTAGTGGCACATTTGTGTGATATATGTGAAAGCGTAGCTTCTATTGCAGCTTACTGACCTTAGAGACAAATGTTGTGAAAGCTTTGTTTTTCTTCTAGCAACACTATGTATATTAATTTAAAACATTAGCTTTTCCTCTTTGTTTATCTATGCTACTTAACAGTAGTGTTGCTATTAGCTGACTACATCAAGTGTCCTGTGGTCTGAATATCTGCTGTCATTGGCTGGCGGGATCACGTGACATGAACTATGACTGGCTTACGAAAACGCATCGCAATCTAGAGTACAGTGGTTCAAAAAGTAACATGCAGTGTTTGGTGGAATTTGAATTACACTTTCGTAAATATGCAGCGTACATGTTGCTGCACATCCAAAGTCTTTCCAAAAGGAGTTTCCTTCCCTGAGCTTCTTTTTTTAAAGTGTTGGGAAATTCTGCGCCTCTGTATAAAACCATAACCACTCGAAGGATTGATAAGTTATACAGTTCCAAGGTAAAATATACCGTCACTTAATAACTGGGAGGAAGTGTATTTTTAACTGGAAAATGTAGGAAAAATGAGGGAATTTTTTTACCTTGTCCATGTACACACCCTGTTTCTGTAAATTTTTGTTTTAAATTTTGAAGATATTGTGTACTTGATTTTTGGACAAATATTTGTTTTGCAGTGATGTCATTCTTACTCTCATCTATGTAGTTTTTCACCACCCAAAACCACATTCTTCATTTGGTTCTCCTGTTTCTTTCATTCTGTTGCTGCAGTTAAATATTTCACATGTTATTTGTTTGTTTGTGGGTTGTAATGAGTGATGTCATGGTCACCATATTGTATGTGCTCGAAATAGTATAGTCCGTGTTGATGGCATTACTGCTCAAAACAGGTGGATGGAGTCATGACGTTGTTATGCCAATCTACATTTTATAATAGTTACAGCAGTAGATCCCTGTATATTGACTGATTTTGTTCTTTGGATATAATTTGTGTGTTTTTTGACCAATTAAAAATAATGCTATGTTCCTAGGATTGTTGGTCAGTTTCTATCCGAATGGTGCAGATTACATTGGTTTTATTCTCTGTGTCTTCTTTGTGTTTATGGCTACATACTAGCTGCTTCAGACTTCCAGCTACCTCACTGGCTGAAAAGTAGTAGTAATGAACGTATTGGCCTCTGTCATTGCTCATGTTACTGTTAAGGAATATTCACATCTCCTTCTAAATATCACAAGCAATTATTGTAGTCTTTTATGCCACAAGGTTTTTGTTAAATATCCATCTTCAGACAGAAGAAGCAATTTCAGTTCAGATTTAAAACTGTGTACAGGTTTCCAGTAGCCAGTCACGTTTGGTTTTATTCCTCAGATTCCATTATCCACTACCTGTTTTAAACTGACAAGCTATTTATCATCAGATGGTACATGTTTATAGCATAGACTCTGCAGCAATAAAATAACAAGTAAAGTGAAGTGGACAACCCGTGGCATAAAAACTTCCAGTGTAAGGAAAAGGCAAGTGCACAGAGAACTAAAATGTACGGTAATAAAGACATTGATTTCATTAAATGTGTTAAACTCTATAAAACCATTCTTAAGACTCGGCAGGACAGCAAAACACCTGTTAAATAAGAGGCTAATTTTAAATCATAAAAATAAGACAAAGGCTGTGTGGTCAGTCATTAAATCTGAGTTAGATGTTAAAGCCTGTAACCAAAAAACTTCAAAAATTGACATTGAAGGAAATACTATTGTAAATCCAACACAAATACCAGAGTACTTTAATGAATTACTTATAAATGTAGCAAAGTCTGGTGTAGATGTTACATCATACTATCACAACAAAGTAAGTCCCTTTGGCCTAGGTGAAAATTCTGGGAACTTCACAAAATTCTTAAAAGTTTCTGTGGGGGGGGGGGGGGGGGTTTGCTAGAAAATGCTATTTTAACATTAAGAAACAAAAAATCTGCAGGTTGGGATGGAATCTCTGCCAAAGTTATTAATGTGGTACACAATAGAATTGCAAATTTACTAGCTCAAATAGTAAATCAATGTTTTGAAGAGGGCTGATTCCCAGAGGTACTGAAATATACTGAAGTCAAACCACTCTTCATGAAGAAATCAAAGAGAGATCTTGGGATATTATGGTCCTATCTCGATTCACCCAGTCCTATCTAAAATGTTTGAAAAACTTGCTGTTGCACAAATCCAAAACTTCATTGCAAAATATTCTGTTGTTCTAAACAATCAATTTGGTTTTCAGCAGTGCAAAAACACCATAGATGCAGTAAACAGTTTCATTGAGAAAATAAGTACATCACTAGACAAGAGAAATAAGGTGGCAGGAATTTTCTGCAACCTCACAAAGGTGTCTGATTCTGAAAACCATGCATTGCTTGTTTCCAAACTTGAAAAGTATGGCATTAGTGGCAGTGCCCTATATCGCATACTTTTTTTTTTTTTTTGAATGAATTAAATTGAATACTACTTCATACAACAATAACTGTTCCATTGTTTCTATTGTATGAAATGGTTTTGAAAGTACTCTTTTATGTTTGTTAAAAGCCACGGCTAATTTTTCTCAGGGCACTATCGCCAGAAATATCATACGTATCCCAATGTGAAGACATTCATCTTATCGCAACGGATTACAAATCTTTCTCTAATATTGTGCGATAATCCATTTAAACAATGCTTAATTATTTTTTCCGTGAGGCTGGATGCTCCAGGATAGCTGCCTATGTGCAGTGCTAGTGTAACCATTTACAGATAGTACTATTAATAAAGTACTGTGCCTCTGGCCTACTGTGAATTGGAAAATATTACAAGATGCCAATTTCAGTTTATTGAGATTATTCTTTTTAATACTTTTAGCATTAAATTACTGTTAAAAACTTGAATAATTTATGTCATCAACGGTGTTGCTATAATACTGAGAAACAAGATGGGCAAGGCAACATGTAATAATTACTTACTCAACAATAGGCAGGATAGGTACGCACTACTGACAAGAACTCATATAACAATTATTAATTTTGTATATAGTCTACAAAATTCTATTACTACTACAGGTAATTGTATCAGTTACAGACTGTGAACAATTAGCATCCATCGTTATTTTTCTGACTGGAAAAAAATATCTCAGGATGTTCCAGAAGACCCCATATTAGGCCCAGACTATTTCTCTTCTATGTTGATGACTTACCATTAAATATCAGCTCCCTATCAGTTCTGCTCGCAGGTGATACTTCCGTCTTAGTTGAAGATCAGGATTTGGGAAAAATTCCCAAATCTATGATCAGTACACCAGTACCTTAGAAATTTGGCTCCAGCGAAATGGGTTGAATCTAAAAGGAATTAAGACTCACATAATGCAGTTCAAAATCAAACAGTAAACATGTGAGCAGATTTAAGATTTTACATGATGACCAAGTTATAGAAGAAGTTGACTCTGTCAAATTCTTAGGTTTAAATATATATAAAAATTTGAGATGGCAGGCACATGTTGAATACGTGGCAAACTAACAGAGCAGCTTTGCATTTGCAATGAAAATATTATCAACTGCAGTTGACCTGGACATGCAGAAAGTAGCATATACAAGCTACTTCAAATCCATTATTAGGTATGGTATCCATTATTAGCTACAATATAGCAGGTCAGAAACTGGAAGCAATTAATTCCAAAAATTATCTGGGAGTACGCATTAGGATTGATTTAAAATGGAATAATCAAATAAAGTTGATCGTCGGTAAAGCAGATGCGAGACTGAGATTCATTGGAAGAATCCGAAGGAAATGCAATCCAAAAACAAAGGAAGTTGGTTACAGTACGCTTGTTCACCCACTGCTTGAATACTGCTCAGCAGTGTAGAATCCGTACCAGATAGGTTTGATAGAAGAGATAGAGAAGATCCAACGGAGAGCAGCGCGTATCGTTACAGGATCATTTAGTAATTGCGGAAGCATTACAGAGATTATAGATAAACTCCAGTGGAAGACTGTGCAGGAGAGATGCTCAGTAGCTCGGTACGGGCTTTTGTTGAAGTTTTGAGAACATACCTTCACCGAGGAGTCAAGCAGTATATTACTCCCTCCTACATATATCTTGCGAAGAGTCCATGAGGATAAAATCAGAGAGATTAGAGCCCACACAGAGGCATACCGACACCCCTTCTTTCCACGAACAATACGAGACTGGAATAGAAGGGAGAACCGATAGAGGTACTCAAGGTACCCTCTACCACACACCGTCAGGTGGCTTGTGGAGTATGGATGTAGATGTAGATGTAGAAGGACCTATTGTCAGGACATGATACAAGAAAACATAAAAAAGATTTTTATTTTCACAGTTGCTTTTTATTTTCTGTATACCATTAAGACTAATCAAATATGTGTATTAAGATACATGATCACAATACCATTATTTCAGACGAACAAAGATTTATGAATAGAGAAGTAGGGAAGGGATAGGAGTGACAGTGCACCGATGGGGTAGAAGGTTGTGTAGGGCTGGAGTGGGACTAGGAAAGGTTGAGGTCAGCGGGGTGTTGTGGGTGGAAAGAATTCAAACAGTGAAGCTGTCTCTTGGTGAGTTTGGTGCTGGCCATTCAGGCGGACACACAACTTGTTAGTCTCAAGACCATGTAGAATGCCAGAAAGTGGTTGCAGATAATGTGCTAGAGCACGTGCCTGCTTTCACATTTGTCCCTGCCTTTGATGGGTTGGAAGATGCCTGGGACAGGACTGCAGTGTGTTATAGTATGGGTCAGGTTTTGAATCTGTTTCAGTATAAGCCCCATGTGGCAATTGGTTCGGAATAGGGCAGACAAGGATATCGCATTAGTAGGGTAAGGAGTGGAATACCTTTGTGGGTGAGGGAGGGGTGAGATTTTTTTTGCATTTCAGGACACAATTAAAGGTAGTCAATACTTTGCCATACTCTGAAGTACCATTAATGAACACTGGTCATGAGAGAAAAATTGTTCTGAATTATCATTAATGCAATACAATTCATACAATCTTAGCGTTTTAAGAAAAGTAAATTATGTGGTTGCCTTAGTCTTAAATCAGTATTTATGTCTCCAAAAATATATATCCTGTCCTAAGACCATTTTGCAAAAAATAAGTAAGTTTTCTCCAAGGACTGCAAATGCTTCAATATTAGTTTCTGGCATACAGTAAAAATATATAGTTATGATTTTAATGTGGGCTTAACAGTGCAGCTGCTTCCATTGCATTTTCTATACTTGTATCGCCCACACTATGGACACTGCATTGTACAAGTACTGTAAGCCCACCAATCTGATTAATGTAAGTCTCTTCTATGGCGTTTTGTCAACAGCACATTAGTCTGAAGTCATAAAGCTGAAAACCTTAATGAGTACAGGATAGTGTTGCATGCACCACCACAATTTTGGTCTCACTTTTTCACGTATTGTCTTCGAGTTTCTATTGTTGGATGATGATCAATTTCTCAACTTCATAGGAAAAAAAATTATGCCATTCAGGATAGACTATAATTTTGTTTGTAAAAAGTTTAGTGATCTATGACTTTGGAAAAGTATATGGAATCATATAATGCACCTATATTGGCACTAATCCGTTTATGGGTACAAGTGCAATATTGAACATGACGATACTAAATTCATAACTAATGGCTCAATCAGTTAACGAAGTAAGCCAGCTTATGCATAAAAATTGGAGTAACAGAAGTATAGCAGTCAAAGGTGAAATATAATAAGCACAGAGTCAAAATCTGCAGTGTAAAATGTGACTACTTCTGAATTTTAACAATGTTAATGAAAAGTTTGGAATGCTAGTGGTATCATCCTCACCAAATCTGTCATTCAGCTCAAAATATGTCCACTGCTATATAAAATATTTAATTGGACATAACTTGTAATTAACATGATTTTAAACAAAACTAATTGTATTTTTGCTGTCAGATTCTGAGACTGCAACTGAAACAATGAAATCTGACTTAATAACAAATGGCCAGATTTATGCCTACATCACATATGAATATTACTGAAAATCAGAACCAAAACATGCCCAGAGACAGAAAAGAGAGAAAAAGAAATATTGATAGTAGTTGATGTGTAATTAGAGTAGGTGGAGGATGCTAGCTTGATCTGCCACAGTATGCTAGGGCTGATATATATCAAAGACCCATCCCCTGTGATACATACAGTTTTAGCTTATCTTCACTGAGCCAGTGTTCATTATCACAGGTTCATTAACTCATCATTTAGTCTCCTTGTTTACACCTAACAGAAAACTAAGATTACCAATTTCATATTGTAGTGACCTGACATTTACATATAAGAACAATCACGAGTATCACCACAAAGAGGTAAAAGTGGATCTTGGGCAGCTTCACGTCATTGTCCTCTGTTATAAGTAGAGTGTGTACATACGACAGCAGCTAGCCGCTTGATTGTATAGAATGGAGATGTTCTCAGCTAAGTGATTTGCTCAGAACCAGCCATAAAAAAGTCACTGTTCCTTTCTTGTTTTGGCAGACTTTCATACAATGACTTCTTTGTTTTCTTCCAAATTCTGTGTATTTGTTTTCTGCAATTTCTTGCTAACATAACTGAACATTTGTAATACTGTCCTATGAAAGAAATTTAATTGTTGCCTTTTTCATGGATTTGTCTGTGGATTTATAGCAGTAACAGTAAATACGAAAAGATGACCAAATAATGTAATACTTAAATTTCAGTTATTGCAATGAATGTAAGCAAACAGTGGTATGAATCTTCCTTGCAGATTAAAACTGTGCCGGTCCGAGACTCGAACTTGGGACCTTTGCCTTTCATGGGCAAGTGCTCTACCAACTGAGCTACCCAAGCATGACTTGCGCCCCATCCTCACAGCTATACTTCACCAGTATCTCGTTCCGACCTTCCAAACTTCACATAAGCTCTCATGCACTCCTTACAAGATTAGCACCTCTGGAAGAAAGGATTTTGTGGAGACATGGCTTAGCCACAGCCTGGGGGATGTTTCCAGAATGAAATTTTCACTCTGCAGCAGAGTGTGTGCTGATATGAATCGTACTTGGGTAGCTCAGTTGGTAGAGCACTTGCTCACGAAAGGCAAGGTTCCCAAATTTGAGTCTCGGTACTGCACTCAGTTTTAATCTGCCAGGAATTTTCATACCAGTACACACTCTGCTGCAGAGTGAAAATTTCATTCTGGAAACATCCCCCATGCTGTGTCTAAGCCATGTCTCTATACCCTTTCTTCCAGAGGTGCTAGTCTTGCAAGGTTCACATGAGAGCTTCTGTGGAGTTTGGAAGGTAGGAGACAAGGTACTGGCAGAAGTAGAGCTGTAAGGACAGGGTGTGAGTCATGCTTTGGTAGCTCAGTTGGTAGAGCACTTGCCTGTGATAGGCAAAGGTCCCGAGTTCGAGGCTCAGTCCAGCACACGTTTGTAATGTGCCAGGAATTTTCGTATCAGAGTACACTCTGCTGCAGAGTGAAAATTTCACTCTGGAAAAATCCCCCAGGTTGCGGCTAAGCCATGTCTCCACAATATCCTTTCTTCCAGTCTTGCAAGGAGAGCTTCTGTGAAGTTTGGAGGTTAGGAGATGAGGTGCTGTTGGAAGTAGAGCTGTGAGGATGGGGTGTGAGCCATATTTGGGTGCAGAGTGAAAGTTTCATTCTGGAAACTATGGTCTACTGAAGTCATTTAATAGTACTAGTTAGAAATAAACTAGAACTATTTATTGTATGTGACTAAAAGGCAGTGTGTGATTCCCCCCCCCCCCCCCCCCCCAACTGCATTTTTTTGTTGTTTACATACAATACATGTTATGTACTCATGAGGTACTTGTTTATTATCCTGTATGTGCTTTCTGAATTTACCTTGCAGTTTGTTCTTATAATTAAAAGTGTGCTAAATGTGGTGTGAACCCATACTTCATGCTACTCTACATACCGATATGTTGCATCTAGCTCAAAATAACATGGCACTCATACACAGTCAGCCTTGTTCTCAGCCCCAGGTGTGTCTACCTCTTTTTTCTGAAGGAGTGACTATCTTAGACTGCAGTAATCTGCTGAGGAATGTGCTTCATCCACTATCTGCAATTACATTAATTGTTAATGCGGTGATTTTCTTATTAGGTACTCCAGTCAATTATATTATTAGTCACACTGGGATGAGCTCTCCATATGATATTTTGTAAACTCGCTAACTGTAGCTTAGAACTTTTGCTTTTCAGTAGGCTTCATGTGTTCAACTGCATCCCCCCTACCAGGTAATGCTTGCACCTCCACCACTTCCGCTGTACCCACCCATACAATATTATCTTTACAGGTATGGGACAATTTATTATATGCTTAACACGCTGCTTCCCCGTTCAGCTTGGCCACACGCAACCGAACTGTCACCTTCCAGCCTAACCTAGTCCTCAGGCTACACTTCAGATCAGTCATCACAAATAAACACATATTTTATTTTGTTATGTCAGTGTTCATTTAGGGAGATAAAGTAGGTGTTTACACAACCTGAAAATTAGTTTGTGTAACAAAATAGCTTCTGAAATGTAGTGTTACAGAAGACTGCTGAAGATTATGTGAGTATGCCGGATAGCTAAATAGGTGCTACTGAATGAAGTTGGTAAGAAGAGAAATTAATGGCACAATTTAACTGAACGATGCGACTGATTGATGGACACATCTCGAGGCATCAAGGAATCAAGTCAGTTTGGTACTGAATGGAAGGGAGCGGGGTAAAAATTAGAGAGGCGCACCTAGGTTTGACTACTGTAAGCAGGTTCAGTTGATGGAAGTTGTGCCTTATAACAATATGTAATGGAAGCTGTCCCTTATAACAAAATGTATCTAAGTTTCCTGAGTAAATTAATTGCGGTAACAGCCAATGCTTTTAACAGTGGGATATCCTCCTGGGCTTGTGCATCAGTACAAGTTGTCAGGATTGTTTCTAAAGGGTATCAAATATATGTCCATGTCTTTATTATATTCAGTTATGTGCTCTCAGTTCCAATATATACTATCAACAAACATTTGATATAATAGTATGTGGATGTAGAACCGTTTATAACATGATTCTAGCATGTCCAAGAAAATATTAAAAAAAGCACCATCCGAACAGGCCTTGAAGGCCAAATGGTACTGACCAGCTGCCTTGTCGTCCTCCAGCACACCACTCTCCCAGCCATCGTCGGCTTTTGTGACTAGTGTCGCTACTTCTCAGTCAAGCAGCTCAATTGGCCTTACAAGGGTTGGGTGCAACTCACTTGCCAACAGCACTCAGACCCAGACAGTGACTCATCCAAGTACTAGCTAAGCCCAACAGCTCTTAACTAAGGTGATCAGATGGGAATGGGTGTTACCACTGTGGCAAGGTCATTGTCCAAGAAAATGTTGGTTTTATTTGTATTGTGTTCTGACCAAAGGAAACTAGGGTGCAACTGTCTTGTACATGCTCCTTGGTGTATTACATAACTCGCAGACTTCAGCATGTTTATGCAGAAAACATTAAATACAAAATCATTTTTAATCATTAAGGGCTCCTAATATTTAGTTTCTCGATATAATATCACTACTAGCAAATTTGTATTATTGCGACATTTCTTATTTCAGTGTTACAAAATCACTGATTAAAAAACTGGTTATTTGGAAATTGCTTTCCTACGAATAAAGAGTATTAGATACATATTTCATCACATGAAGCAAGCTGTACAGGATAATCCCTCAAGCCAATATTCATGTCCTTTGGCAATACTTTGTCAATGGTGTTACTAATGCAATACATCTTATGCCCTTGGTCCCGGCAGACCTAGTTGAACCTGGAATATTATTAGACAATGAATGCCAGCGTGATAAAATCTCAATCAACACTGTAATGTTTAATAGAATTACAATTCCACAGTTTGCTCATCTTTACTCTCGGTGCATTTCCTTTGGCACAACAGAATAACAAATGTGTAAAAATGAAATTGTAAAGATTGCAGTACAGTGTGTAGATATACTGCCAATACTGTAAAAATTACAGTGAGTACTGTTATTAGCTAACAAGAATGGACACTACATTAACCATTGTTGATTAATATCTTTATGACTTTAATGTAGAATAGAAGCAAATTCTTCAGAGAGTAGGGTGTTAATACAAAGAAAAATCCGTATGTACACATTAAAATAAGAGTTTAAAACTGCATCACACATGGCCACAAAGGATAAAACTCTATAAATGTGCCCAGACCTGTTCTTCACCTGTTGATAGAAAAAATACAACTATCTTAAATGCGCACATTGTAAGCTATTTATTTTACAACAATAATTATCATCCCATGATTGGAATACAGTCAAGTTTTTGAGCACTGCCATAACATACTCTTCCTGTGTATGTAGTCTCAAATAAGCCAAAAATCTGTAGTCATTCTTGAAACACTGTATCATGTCTTCCGCTGCAATCTGTGCACATTCCTCAAGCATGAACACAAATTCTCAGTATGAACTCATCACTCCAGAAAATTCTCACAGTGAAATTCACAATTACAAATGCTGGATGCAATCCTCGCCTAAACAATCAGCAGTCCAAATTGGATAAATAACCATATAATGTCATGAACATTAGCCAATCAGCATCAATATTTGAGAATAGTGTGACAGTGTTGAGACAATACACAGTAAATTTGAACTGGATGTGGTAACTTCTGTGAACTATGTTACTTCCCATGTTTTGGTACGGGAACAGTCTTGTGTAGATTTTATTAAGTTTGGTCAAATAATAATTAAAATAAGACACGTTTCAGCTTCCTGACCAGTGTTCGGTTTATACTGCGGAGCTTTACACTGTTCTCCAGGCTGTCCAATACATCCGTCGCCCTCAGCGGATACAGAATGTTTCTGCTCTGACTCTCTCAACTCTCTCCTCAGTTTCCAAGCTCTCTACCCTGTCCACCCTCTGGTCCACTGGATTCAGGACTGCCTCCACTTGCTCTACTTGTGGGCCATCTCTGTGGTGTTCCTCTGGATCCTAGGACATGTTCAGCCAGCTATTCGCATGTTTCCCTTCGCCGATCTACGGAGTGTTTTATGTCATCATGTTGCTCTTTTATGACACGCACATTGGTCGACACTTCCCAATAATAAATTGCGGGACGTGAAAGCTCTTCCCTGTGCTTGGACCTCTTCCTCCCGAATGCGTTGTCTTCCCTGTGCTTGGACCTCTTCCTCCCGAACGTGTCGTCGGGAGGAGGTAATTTTAACTAGACTCTGGATAGGGCACTGTCTTTTTAACCATAGACATCTTTTAAGTGGTGATCCTCCCCCACTCTGTCCCCATTGCTCTCAGCTGTGGACAGTAAGACACCTTTTACTAGAGTGCCCCTATTTCACTCCATTATGCACCCGTCTACAGCTGTCGCTCGATATATCTTCCATTTTAGCAGATGACACGCGCTCAGCCGATCGCGTTCTCGAGTTTATTAGTGCCAGTGAGATGATGTCGGTCATTTGAAGCTCTTTTTGGGGACAACCAACCCCCTTCTATAGTTTTTTAAGCTTTCCTTCTGTTTTTAGTTTCTCCCATTTTTTGAGTTTCATTCCCATTGCTGCTGGTTTGCAGTTTCGTTTTTTTTGCCTTTTCCTAAGTCACAGACCAGGCGCTAATGACCAAAACAGTTTTGCGCCCTAAAACCGTAACAAGAAAAGACATGTCTTGAATCTACACATTTGTAGTTCATTGATGAAGTTGTTATATGTGAACATGGATTCGGCCTATTTACAATGAGAATTGTCACATTCGTTGCAATACTTAATTGGGAGTGCTATATAATTTCATTGTGAGAAGCATATGGTCTGCTGAGTTGGAAGCAGCCAGTCCACTGCTGAAGAGTCCTACCACCGGCAACCACAAGTGATTTGTGGTAGATGCAGGTCAGTGCACAAATGGGTGTCACGATGGCCTCCCAAGTTAAAGATCACTCTCAACAAGTGGCACAGACACCCCAGGTGGATGACCACAACGGTCACCCTGAGATGAAAAGCAAAAACAGGTGATGTTGGCCAACTGCACAACACAAATGACATATGGTGCCTTAGAGGATAGAGTCAAATCAAAGATTGACCAAATAGTGATAACTGATGAAGTGGATGGATGTGTGATTAGGGCTTCCTGTTGGGTAGACAGTTCACCTGGTGCAAGTCTTTCGATTTGACGCCATTTCGGCGACTTGTGCATTGATAGGGATGAAATAATGATGATTAGAACAACACAACACCCAGTCCCTGACTGGAGAAAATCTCCAACCCAGCTGTGAATCGAACCCGAGCCCTTAGGATTGACAATCTGTCATGCTGACCACTCAGCTACTGGAGGTGGACAACTGATGAAGTAATCCACTGCAAAGGGTGACTTGCACAGCAGGAAGAATGGAATCGTATTATTAGCAACCTTAAAAAAAGATAAAAGACAGCAAAGACTTGAGTCGTCTGTAAGACACCATGTTAGACGATTTTGGCTACCATACTGGAAAGGAAAACACTAGTCCCAGCTAAGGTAGGAACCTGAGAAAATATCCCAAGGTATAACATTATTTACTTGCCATTTTCTTATCATATTTTCTTTAGCTATACATGTACCACGTATAAATTCAATGTTCTTGTCTTTTCTTTAGCTATATGTATTATGCATGCATAAAATTTTTTAACAACAGTCTAAAGAAATGACTTAAAATTATAAGATTGAACTAAGCAAATTACCTACTTTCTGCAAGAAAAGGGATATAAATGCAATAAAAATTAACTTTGTTAAAGCCGATGTTTGGAAAGGGTCGTTAGCTTGCTCCTCCCTCCAAAAAGGATGATGATGTCCTTACCTTGAATTTTTTTTTGTGTGCGGGGTGGGGGAGCGCTTGGATAGCATCTGGTAATATTATTAAAAATTAAATACAATGTTAAACCATGTTGTTAAAGACATGCCATAGCTTTCAGATATATCCTTTCACAAGCTAGACTAACAAAAACAAACTTGGTGAAACAGTCCTTTAGAATCTCTCTCTCTCTCTCTCTCTCTCTCTCTCTCTCTCTCTCTCTCTCTCTCTCTCTCTCTCTCTCTCTCTCTCAAATGGAGATGGCCAGTTTGCTGATTAGGAATTTGTAAGGGAGGGGTGGCAGGTATATGGGCTGGCACAATTGTAGCGGCCAGTGGGAAGGGACACATGCTGAAGGCAACTTAATTTGGGCTGGCTGACAGGCTGGAGGGGACAGAAATTGTGTTGAGGGTGTGGGGACAGCAGGTTGCTGTAGGTCAATGCCAGGATAATTATAACTCTCGTCTGTGTGGTTCTGAAAGGTTAATGGTGGAGAGGAGGATCTATATGGCATGAATTGTAAAGCAGCTATTCACATTAAGTATTTTATATTCAGCTGCATGGCGTGCCACAAGTATGGTCTAATTTACTTTTGGCCACAGTCTGGGGGTGGCCATTCAGCCTGGTGGACAGTTGGTTGGTACTCATACAATATAGGAAGCTGTGCAGTGATTGCACAAGAGCAGGTATATGACATGGCTGCTTTCACAGGTGGCCCAGCCTCTGATGGGGTAGGATAAGCCAGTGACACGACTACAGTAGCAGGTGCAGGAGCTGTACTTCCGTCTGCCACATGTATATGCTCCTGTGGCCAGCAGTTGAGAGTGGGAGTGGCATAGATATAGACTAGAATGGTGTAGGTTGTGTGGGGAATGAAACACCAGTTTAGGAGGGGTGCGAAGGATATTGGGCAGGAGGTCCTTCTTTCAGGGCAGGAAGAGAGATAAAGTCCTGGTGAACGATATGGTTCACTTGTTCCAGTCAAGAGTGATATTGGTTCCTTTTAGCTGATTCTTGGACATGGTGGGAGGAATGGGGATATGTGAAGATACAGATTTGGAAATTTGTATGTGAACTAGATTTGGGGAATGTTGCTGTGTGTGAAAGCCTTTGTGAGCCCTTCAGCATACAGGGCAAGGGAGTTCTCCTTAGTGCAGATATGTCATCCACATGTGGCTAGGCTGTATGTGTGGGGATTTTTTTATATGAAATGGATGGCAGCTGTCAAAATGCAGGTAGTGTTGGTGGTTAGTAAGTTTGATGTTACTGAGTTGTGGGTGGAGCCATCAGAGGGATGGAGGTCAACATCCAAGAAGATGGCACATTGTGTAGAGGAGGACCAGGTGAAACAGATGGGAGGAAGGGTGTTGAGGTTCTGAAGGAAAGTGGATAGAGTGTCTTGGCCCAGAGTCCAGATCATGAAGATATATCATCAGTGAACCTTAACCAGACGAAGGGGTGGGAGTTGGATCATTGAATACCTGTGGAATGACACCATAAGTGTAGTGTTCCATCAATTTGTATTCTAAGTGTTTTTATAGTCTTTGTATTTCAGTCTGGGAGTCATTGAGTTTCTGCAATAAATCATAGGGTGAAAATTGGGATTTCTCAGAAGAATCTAGAAAACTGCATACTTCTTGCAAGGCAGCATCAAACTTGGTACCAAGAGGGTGGCCTACTTTTCAAACAGAGGCGGGGTTTGGCACTAATTTAGCATAGCTGTTTTGATGATAAGTTTTTTGGAGCCACTGAACACAAAACATTGTTGATATGTTCAGCAATGTTTCTACAAAAATCATAATCACCTTTCTCTGCTTTCTCAGGCAGTGTGTGTTTCAGAGTCAATTGAATAACTGCCATCAATATCTTGGTGGAACTCTTGTGAGTTCAGTGATCAGGAAAAGTGCCTAACACCAGCTAAAGGTGTTGCTGAGGTCTGCCGTCACAGCACTGCATTGCAGGAGAGACCTCAGATAGACATGAAACCCTGTGGCAGTATCATATTTACTGCAACATATAAACAACAGTGGTGCTGTACTTTTGTTTGGTCATCAGCCTATTCAGTTATAGGTATGAGATGACAATGTAAACTTTAACCTGAGGACCCTCCCCCCACACACCTCCCCACCGCCAGCCCCTGCCAGAAGTCTTAGACATGGCACTCACAGCCATACACCATGAAGTGAACTGTTAGTAACCATCACTAAGTCATGTCATTTCCATTTCCAATCTGTGGCTTAAGCTACACACATCAAGTCAGTGCCCCCAAGTAGACATTTACATTTCAATCATAGACATTTTTTGTGTTGTTAAATTCACCGAAGCAGTGTCTCCATTAAGAAGTTATTTTTCCCAAAAATGTTTGCAGAAATAAGTAAATTATTGCCCAGATCACTCTAATATTATGGATTTATTGCATCAAAAGACCTGAAATTCTCACAACCTTTGCTCCTGAAGCATAAACCAAACAAGTAACAAAGCTGTATGGTTTGTTTTGTAAACTACATTCATCCAAGACAAAAGAAGTGACTTCATTATTGTAGGTGTATGTCCAAATCATTTGATGACCTCTGACAAATAATTTACATCATCATACTATGCACCTGATAAATAAATCCACAGTCTTAGCCCAAACCCATTTCATCTTCTGTATCTCTCTCATTGTAACATTACTGGAAACTTATTACCTATAGTCATATTGTCATAGAAGCAACAAATACAACATAATTGACTGTGCTTTTTTGTAAATGTAAAAATTTGCATAGGCACAGGGCATTGTTGTGCGGAGATCAATTCTTATACCAAGACTTCAGGTGGCGGAGTTTGGAATGATCTCTTCAATGAAAAACTGCTGCTCATTTGCAAGTGGTGCATCAACATCGAGATCTGTCTTGACAGTGATTCAAAGTACCTGATGTTCCACCAATTGCCGATCCTCTGCAAGCCTTCCTAGACTTTGCTGTAGTCTTCCAGCTCCTTAGCCTCCATTCAGGCAACAGCCTCATGTATGTACTGAAGCCACAGTTACACAGTATTTCAGTATTTTGCAGTTACACAGAATTTCCATAGTTTTTTCTTCCTTGTTTGACTTATGCAGTATTTTTTCCACCTTCATTTGCATTATAAGGAACTGAAAATTCATTCTGACAGAAGTCCCTGTGTCATGTATGCCAGTTGAAGAAAATTAGGAAAGGAAAGCAGATAAATGGAAACAAATAATAGCTACGAAATCAAACTTACTATACTTCAGTTGCCACTAAAATAAGTTTTTTGGTATATAAATTTTTAGTTGGGGAAAAATTCTCAAACATACTGATTAACAGAAACTGCCATGAATTTCAGTTAAGAAGAAAACTTGTACTGTGAGAACACTTTGTGTAGTGTAAGCCAACTTTTGGTCAAAGAATCTGTCAATTTAATGTCAGTTTGAAGTTTATGCCCTGAACACTGTTTACTTTCTTTAGTAATCACTCATTCTGTTTGAGGCAACATTCAGTTGGCTGTTACTCAGCCAAAGATCTGATGTGAAAAGCCTTGAGCAAGACTGTGTCCATCTTGATGGAGCTCACATAGTAAGAAATACGCTACATTCTTGGCAAGATATTCATTGCATGTGCTGTCTGTTGGTAGAAACCTGATAGTCTGTCCTTACTACTGTGGTCAGTGGGACATTAAACACTAATGTTTACACAGTGGATGATAAACAATGTAATAATGACAATATTATGAAAAGGACAGTTACTACCCACCGCATAGTGGAGATGCTGAATGTATGTTCTCTAATTGTTATGAAGGTCTGTTTGGCTGAAAACTTTGTTTGACAGTCTTTTTGTTGAACCTAACTGTGAATCAGCATCTCCACTATATCGTGAGTAACTATCCTTTTCATAATATTGTCAAAAATTAATCTTCCTTTTTTTATTGCTGTGAGATGGCAAAGCAATCCAGGCACTGTTACTGGTGTCACTATTCTAAACCAAGCAACTACTTTTGTTGTCATCACCAGTGCTTGATTTGTGATGGCATGCCGTAACAATATCTATGATAAAAAAAAGAATTAAAATAATGTTTTCAAACAATAATTGAAGAAAAAAAAGAAAAGAAACACTCCCTGACCGATCAAAGTACTGGCACCTTACCTCCTCTTCTCCTCTCTCTCTTTTTTTTTTTCAATATCATGTCACATACAAAAGGTCAAACCAAACTGAACATATCTAGAAGAAACTGTTATAAATAAGTGTTCGTTTGCTTAGCCCATAATATTCTCTCACAGACAGACCAAACTGAAGTTACAAGCAGAGGAGAGGTGACATGTGGAAATAATCAAGGATAAAAAACTGAACACATGGCACATAAGAAGCTATGTAACTTTGGTTGAATGTGATAAAATTGGCTCATTATACCTTACTCTAAACATATACGCAGTGAATCTTTAATGTGGTTTCTAAGACATATGAATATTCAGTATTTCTCCATCCAATTCATGTTTGGATTGCTAGAAGTTATACAGTCAAAAGATTGGTTCAGTAACATCTGACTGCAACCCCAAAACTTCATGGAATATTTCCTCATAATCAGAGAGAAGTGCAGGTTCAAGTCGCAGTACAGCAGAAATTTTCACACGTCGCTAATAGGTACTACATATATACCTAATACAGCTGATGTCTAACAGTTCACAGTAAGTAAATAATTTTTGAATAATTGAATATATTATAACAAAACATTCAGCATTCCATACAGAGCCAAATATTTTAATTCCATAATGAGATTTTTCACTCTGCAGCGGAGTGTGCGCTGATATGAAACTTCCTGGCAGTTTAAAACTGTGTGCCCGACCAAGACTCGAACTCGGGACCTTTGCCTTTTGCGGGCAAGTGCTCTACCATCTGAGCTACCAAAGTACGACTCTCCTGTGAGGAGAGCTTCTGTAAAGTTTGGAAGGTAGGAGACGAGATACTGGCAGAAGTAAAGCTGTGAGTACCGGGCGTGAGTCGTACTTCGGTAGCTCAGATGGTAGAGCACTTGCCCCCGAAAGGCACAACTCAAAAACTCAACACAGCACCATGATTTTCTCTTGACCTACATACCTCCAACAAAGCCCTCCATACTAGATTAGATTAGATTAGATTAGATTAATACTTGTTCCATAGATCATGAATACGACACTTCGTAATGATGTGGAACGTGTCAGGTTAATAAAAGATGTCTGTACAAGAAATTACATTACACAAAATATTGCATGACACTAATGATTAAGTTTTTTTTTTTTTTTTTTTTTTTTTTTTTTTTTTTTTTACTTTATATCTAAAAATTCAGCCAATGAGTAGAAGGAGTTGTCATCTAGAAATTCTTTTAATTTATTTTTAAATGTTAGTTGGCTATCTGTCAGGCTTTTGATGCTGTTTGGTAGGTGCCCAAAGACTTTTGTGGCAGCATAATTTACCCCTTTCTGTGCCAAAGTCAGATTTAACCCTGCATAGTGAAGATCATCCTTTCTCCTGGTGTTATAGGTATGCACACTGCTATTACTTTTGAATTGGGTTGGATTATTATCAACAAATTTCATAAGGGAATATATATACTGTGAGGTTACTGTGAGGATCCCTAGATCCTTAAATAGATGTCTGCAGGATGACCGTGGGTGGGCTCCAGCAATTATTCTGATTACACGTTTTTGTGCAATGAATACTTTTCTACTCAACGATGAATTACCCCAGAATATGATGCCATACAGCTCTAAAACATTGTGTTGCAAATTTCTCTTCACCCACATAGCTCAGGGAAAGCCCTTGATACCGTGAACTCCCACACAACTTCAAAACCCAATGACACAAATTTCATGTGACCTATATGGCAGCAAAAAAGAAGCCCAAAGTACAAAAAACCAATGCATTCAAATTCTAAAATCCATTATCCAAACTTTTACTTACTCTATCTAAAGCAATTCCACAGTATAAAAAACCAAACCATGCTCACATGACTAATATCTGATATGTATTCTAACTAGTGATGGTACATCAATGCCCATGAGATTTACCAATAACAATCCAACACAATTACCAAACACTAACAAGGAAATCCCGAAAATTCATGAAAACTTGCATCACCACCCATGTCAATGTACCGGGTGATCAAAAAGTCGGTATAAATTTGAAAACTTAATAAACCACGGAATAATGTAGATAGAGAGATAAAAATTAACACACATGCCTGGAATGACATGGGGTTTTACTAGAACAAAAAAAAGTTCACAAAATGTCCGACAGATGGCGCTGGACAGCAAAATATCAGTGAATGCGCATGACAATTGTGTATAAAAGCTGTAATGAGAGAGAGAATCAGATGCGCCAGCAGTTGCAGCATGTTGACGTTACCTAGAAAGGAGCTTTTAGTGAAGTTGTATTATCAGAATGGGGAATGTGCTAGTTCAGCATTATGATCCTATTGCCATAGGAAGGGGATTCGAATGGGTAAAGGTCCATTGACAAATGCAGCTGTGGCGAGAATGATTTCGAAGTTCGAAGCCACGGGTTGTTTAGATGATAGATCCCATAGTGGCCGACTGAGCACGAGGCGTACTGCTGCTGAGACAGTTCAGGAAGAAATCTAGTGGGTTTGTCTATGCACAGGGAAGTCAGTAGCACATTGCACCGGCATTCCATACACTACTGTTTGGTTGGCACAACCCAGAAAGGTGCAACAGGACTGAAAGCATAATTTTATTCAGTCTGTCCTATAGCATTTTACTTTTAAGCTGCACAGCTAAGATCTAGAAATTGTCCATCCTAACACTGAAATTCTTATACTTACACCTAAACCATTTACTCCCTAATGGTACCTATGATTAATAATAAAGAGTGAATTTAGTAGACTCTGGTTTCATTTACGAATTATCTAAATGTCAACAGAGAATTCGTATAAACCATTACTTTCTATTTCAGCATACCATTTTGCAAATGCAAATTTCTCACAGTAGGTCCAGTTCTGCTGCTGGTCTCCTCCCACTTTTAGCGAGTTTCATCTTTATCTACTTCAATGACTAAAAATAAAGTTCAAGAACTCCATTATTTAACAACTCAAAATATTTAAAACAGAGTTAACTTTGAAGAAGCCTTCCAACAGCCATTTTGCGTTCCGATTTTCATCTCTCAGAAATCAGAATAGCTGAGTTACTACTACAGTTCAGTGCTGCATCTAGAATTTTGACGAGAACAATAACACACACAGACCTTACTGACTGCAAAAAATTTCATCTTCGAAGGCTATACTCTCAACACCTTCAACTTCCCGTGTTTTGCTGTCGCTAAAGTCTTGTGTATCGTTTGCGTGGCCCTATGGCCATGATCCTGAGAGCCACTTTGTTACACGTCAGTGTGACTTCAAAAAAATCCAATTTCATGTTGAATATGACAGGACCCATCAGGGTAGCCAAGAGTGCTAACGCGCTGCTTCCTGGACTCGGGTACGCGCGCCAGCCCCAGATCGAATCCGCCCGGTGGATTAATGACGAGGGCTGGTGTGCTGGCCATTTTGTATGTGGTTTTTAAGGCCGTTTTCCACATCGTGCTAGGTGAATACCGGGCTGGTCCCCATGTTCCACCTCAGTTCCACGGCTTGCAAACATCTGAACATTTTTGCACTATTCCATGGATTACACTCAACGTAGACATTTGCGGTACACTAATTCCGTCCCGGGGGGTTACGGGGTGGTGGCAGAAAGGGCATCCGGCCACCCCTTAAACATTAACATGCCAAATCCGATTAACAATGGCTGACCCTGTGTAACTGCGGGACAAGGCTCAAGCGATAGATAGATAGAATTGAATATGACAGTCATATGTACAGTGAATATCTTAATGTAATTTTTAGTAAATATGTAACTGTCATATTTATTCATTCTCTCCCTATTTTTCTTTTTGAAGAATATTTAACTAGGAAGTTTGAAAAGTCTTGTGAACAAAAAAGAAAATTCCAGTGTGTGAATGAGTGGTATAGATTTTGGATATATTCATTCAAATTTTGGCTAGCTCTCTCTCTCTCTCTCTCTCTCTCTCTCTCTCTCTCTCTCTCTGTGTGTGTGTGTGTGTGTGTGTGTGTGTGTGTGTGTGTGAGAGAGAGAGAGAGAGAGAGAGCCATAGAACTACTATGGTTGTGTCATAAACATTTTTAAACGTCTTTGTCAGCATCAGAGCATTGTAAATAGATAGAATAGATCTGTTCCAAGAGAATATGTATACAGGTTTTAAAAATAACAGGTCGTCTTATTACAAATGTGATTACTAGTTCTACTAACCGAAATACTATTTTTTTTTTATTTGAAGCTCCAAATGACTTTATAACTTGTCTAAAATTTCTGCTTCTAGTTAGGTATCCTGAGAAATAATTTCTAAAAGTAATGCAACAAAGCATTGTAATGTCATATATAATCAAAGTACCTCTGAAAAACTGTACAAATACCTTATCTTTGGAGGTCACTACAACTTGTGGCTAAATGATAAAAGAAATACTTGTTTTGTAAATAAATCTGCCTTTTCTTGCTGTGAAAAGAATTTTTTGTGTATTGTAGTGTTAGAAGTTTATTATAGTGATGGTTCAGCCAGTCAGTCTAAGCAGTGTTTCCCCTTTGCCGACTTGACATTTTTCAGAGAATGCTCTGGAATAAATAGTTCCTGGCACTTTACTGCCACATCACACGGCATATATGTTATGGGCTGGACTGGTCAAACTGTAAAGCATGCAGTCTGGAGTTTTTGCAAAGCCGTGACACATATACTATCTGGTGCTAAGGATTTTGCAAAAATTATGTATGAAAGATGTCATAATATAAACAAGTTTTGCTCTGTAGACTGTAAATCAGAAGAATAATTTGTCACCTTTTCCACTCAATACCAATGCAGAATGAGACTGGTAATTTTCAAGTGAAATTGTGATTCTGTTACTGGAGTTTTTAAGTTTCATCAGATAATTATTTTTGAAATTTATTTATCACCTACACCATCTCATTCCTCATTTATTATTAGTTAGCCATGAAAGTATTTTTTTGAACGGATGAGCTGAATTATTGTTGTAGGCTATTATAAATGGGAATATAAATGTCTAATTTTGTAATTCTGTTCCCAGAAAGGTTTTTACAGAATCTCATTATAAATCAAAACTTTACACTAAGAAAATTATATTCCTTTGCTTAAGTAGAAAACACAGTAAAAACTTGCTAGTTTTTGGAGTTAAACTTTGACGAGCTAGAGTAAAATACTCAAATCCACACACACACACACACACACACACACACACACACACACACACACACACACACACACACACACACCTCTACATGGTGCTGGTTAGACTGAGATTGCCAGTGTTATGTTGTGGCAGGTGGATTGGTTGTGGTGGGGTCATGTCAGGTGGAGTGTGTAGAGGGAGAGGGACTGGAGGGGTGGGGGGTTAGTGACAAGCAGCTCAGAGGGAGGTAGCCAGTCTGCTGGCTACAAATGCAGGAGGGAAGAGTGGCAGGTATATTATCTGCACGATTGTAGCAGCTGGTGGGAAGCAGCACAAGCTGAAGACAGTGTGAATTAGGAGGGGCAGGGACAGTGGTTTAGCTGAGATTCAGTTTAGGATGACAATGAGAGTGGAGGGTGTGTTGTAAAGATAACTCCCATCAACACAGTTCAGAACACATGCTGGTGGAGGGGAGTATCCGCGTGGCCTGGTTTGTGAAGCAGCCATTGAAATCCAGAGTGTTATGTTTAGCTACACTCCTGGAAATTGAAATAAGAACACCGTGAATTCATTGTCCCAGGAAGGGGAAACTTTATTGACACTTTCCTGGGGTCAGATGCATCACATGATCACACTGACAGAAACACAGGCAACAGAGCATGCACAATGTCGGCACTAGTACAGTGTATATCCACCTTTCGCAGCAATGCAGACTGCTATTCTCCCATGGAGACGATCGTAGAGATGCTGAATGTAGTCCTGTGGAACGGCTTGCCATGTCAATTCCACCTGGCGCCTCAGTTGGACCAGCGTTCGTGCTGGACGTGCAGACCGCGTGAGACGACGCTTCATCCAGTCCCAAACATGCTCAATGGGGGACAGATCCGGAGATCTTGCTGGCCAGGGTAGTTGACTTACACCTTCTAGAGCATGTTGGGTGGCACGGGATACATGCGGACGTGCATTGTCCTGTTGGAACAGCAAGTTCCCTTGTCGGTCTAGGAATGGTAGAACGATGGGTTCGATGACGGTTTGGATGTACCGTGCACTATTCAGTGTCCTCTCGACGATCACCAGAGGTGTACGGCCAGTGTAGGAGATCGCTCCCCACACCATGATGCCGGGTGTTGGCCCTGTGTGCCTCGGTCGTATGCAGTCCTGATTGTGGCGCTCACCTGCACGGCGCCAAACATGCATACGACCATCATTGGCACCAAGGCAGAAGCGACTCTCATCGCTGAAGATGACACGTCTCCATTCGTCCCTCCATTCATGCCTGTTGCGACACCACTGGAGGCGGGCTGCACGATGTTGGGGCGTGAGTGGAAGACGGCCTAACGGTGTGCGGGACCGGAGCCCAGCTTCATGGAGACGGTTGCGAATGGTCCTCGCCGATACCCCAGGAGCAACAGTGTCCCTAATTTGCTGGGAAGTGGCGGTGCGGTCCCCTACGGCACTGTGTAGGATCCTACGGTCTTGGCGTGCATCCGTGCGTCACTGCGGTCCGGTCCCAGGTCGACGGGCACGTGCACCTTCCGCCGACCACTGCCGACGACAGCGATGTACTGTGGAGACCTCACGCCCCACGTGTTGAGCAATTCGGCGGTACGTCCACCCGGCCTCCCGCATGCCCACTATACGCCCTCGCTCAAAGTCCGTCAACTGCACATACGTTTCACGTCCACACTGTCGCGGCATGCTACCAGTGTTAAAGACTGCGATGCAGCTCCGTATGCCACGGCAAACTGGCTGACACTGACGGAGGCGGTGCACAAATGCTGCGCAGCTAGCGCCATTCGACGGCCAACACCACGGTTCCTGGTGTGTCCGCTGTGTCATGCGTGTGATCATTGCTTGTACAGCCCTCTCGCAGTGTCCGGAGCAAGTATGGTGGGTCTGACACACCGGTGTCAATGTGTTCTTTTTTCCATTTCCAGGAGTGTATATGTTGCATAACAGTGCGATCCTCTTTGCTCTTGGCGGTAGTCATTCATTCTACTGGATGGCTGGTTGATAGTCATACCAACATAAAAATCTGTGCATTGATTACAGCAGAACTGGTGTGTGTAACAGTCTTTTTGTTGTGCCTGTCTGCAGCTCAACATGTCATTTCTATAATGATTAGCACCCTGTCCTTTTCGTAATATTGTTAAATGTAGTTATTTTCATTTGCCATTTTATTATTCAAATCATAAGCATTAATGAAAAAACTACTGAAAGCAGCTGTCGTGGCACAAACTTCATAAGTATTATTTCTCCTAGTCTTTGTTCTACCTTTTTCATTCAGCTATACATTGTTTTGAGAGATATTGGTGGACTCATCATTCACCTTGCATTTGATGAATCTGATCTCTGTTCTGTATTTATTTTTAGCCCTACGTAGTTTACTTTCTTTACATCATTGTTTTTATATTTTTCATGAGAAATTATGACTAGAATTCTAAACCTTTGTAGGTTAGGTGCGAAACATTCATGCACAGATGTGAAATTGTGCTTCCTGGATGCTACTTTATTCTTTTGTACTTGCTTAGTGCAACAGGCTTTTAACATTTCTTAGTGCATTGATAAAACATGTAAATGTATTAAGATAAAAATTTCCATCCTTAACTGTGCCCCGTAATTCTCCATGTTATCATCATTCGGAACCTTACATTTCACTGCCATGTGGTGCCGGCATTTGAACTTGTAATTTTAACCATTTATCTCTAAGGATAAAAAGCTATGTAATGGAGCCCCCGTGCACTCACTTCCAACCAAACCTAGACTGAGGGATATACTGTATGTCCGTCTGTCAATAAAACCTATATATCAGGCAGTTGGCCACAATCACCCTCTAGTTGCTTTTATATGGAGGATAGAAAAACAGAAGACCTCCTAAAAAATTCAGTGATACAAACAAACAATAAAATAAGGACAGCAAAAAGATGGTTTGATGCTGAATGCTGTAGCTAAAGGAACAATGTTCTAAGAACGCTCTGTAGATTAAGAAACCAGCACAATGAGGAAACATGCAAAATATTCACAGAAGAGAGGAAATCTACAAAAACTAATAGAAGAGAAGAAAAATGAGTATATAGAAAGGGAGGCAAAAAGAGAAGTGGATGGAGTAGCGAAAGACCCATACATAGCAGCAAGACCAAGAAGACTCAGTCATACACCAAATATAGACCTGAAGGAATGGGAAGACCACTTCAGTAAGATACTGAACAAACAAGGAATCCAAACACCCTCAAAGAAAGAGAAACAACATCAAAAAAAGGAAAAAAGACAATGTATGGGAACCTCTAAATGAAGAAGATGTAAAAGAAGTAATAAAAACACTGAAGAACAGGAAAGCAACAGGACCCGATAATATATATAATGAACATATACAAGATGCGAAAGAGATTCTCTAACACGTATGGATCAAGCTAGTCAACAAATGCCTGGAACTTGGAAAAATTCCAACCCAATGGAGAAGCTCAGTAATAAAAGTTCTCTACAAAGGTAGAGGAGACTCAACGGACACAAACAAATACAAAGGCACAGCCCTAGAAAGTACTCAGTTCAAGATGTTTTAAAAAATCAAAGTCTGTGTGGACAGTCACCTCCCAGAACCACAAATGGGCTTCAGATCTGGAAGATCAACACTTACTGCAATCAGGCTTCTTCTGAACAACATCGACGAAGCGCTACAAAAGAAGCAAATGTTCTGCACAGTGTTCATAGACTTTACCAAAGACTTTGATCTTTTGGAAAGAGATCTCATAGTCTGGAAACTGGAAAACAGAATGGGAGAAGATAGCGTATGGGCGAGAATAATCAAGTCAATCTTCAAATACAACTTAATCACAATATCAGACAACATCTCTTTTTCGAACCTCATTTTGCAATCGAACGGAGTGTTACAGGAAGACCCAATGCAGCCTTTGCTGTACATTCCTGCCGCTGAAGAAGTACTGCAAATTGGAGAAAACAAAGAAATGTATACATATATGCATACACTGACGACATAGTCGTAGAGTCAACAGATATACAGAAGCTACAGAAAATCATTTAGAAAATAGGTAAATGGTGCAGTGAATAGAAGGGAGAACCGATAAAGGTACTCAGGGTACCCTCCGCCACACACCGTCAGGTGGCTTGCGGAGTATGGATGTAGATGTAGAACTACACATAAATATAACAAAGACTGAAATGGTGATTTTCAGAAAGGGAAGCAAAACACCCAAGAATGTGGAAATAAGCATCAGAGGACAAAAAATAAAAATCTCGTTGGATTTAAAATACCTAGGGGTGACATTGCAACCAACAGCCAAATGCTTCACAAAACATACAACAGAATGTGCAGCCCAAGCAATAATAGCAATACAGGACATCAAAAACATTTGCTACTCAGTCTAGAAATGGCCATGAAATTATTCAATGCAAAAATCTTGCCAATTGTGGCCTATGAGGTGGAGGTTATATGGTACCATTTGACAGGAAAAAAACTGGAAACAGTGGAAAAGGTAAAATAGACTTATCTAAAAAGAGCACTAGGTCTCTCAAAGACAACAAGATCTAGACTAGCGTACCTGCTAGCAAGAGAGATATTTCTGATCGAAGACATCAAACTTTGATTTATGTTGCCACACACCAGGGCTTCCAGAAATCATCTGAAGGTCATGGAGGATAAACAAGATAAAGTATGGCCGGAGTTCTACGGCACCGAAGCAGTGACGAACCACTCATGGACAGGACCAAACTTTGAACTGCAACACGCCGTAACTAGATTATCTATTCATGGCTTTCATAATCTAATTTGCGAAAACAAAAATTATCACAACTCAACCACATGTGTGTGTGAACTGTGTAATTAAGCCTGTGAACGATATCACATAGAACTGTGCAGTAAAAGAGTGAAATCTATAAATGAATAAGCAAAAATATAAAATGTTTAGCAGAGTAACTGTATATGGCTATTTGGCTACAATTTTATTAAATAAAATAAATAAAAATACGTATTGAACAACCCAAGTTCCTACTGATTTTTCTCAACTTCTCTGATTACATTATTAAGAGAGGAAAATGGTCTCTTAATGCAATATAGATTACATGATCTTAGAATAATAAGAAAATTAAATTGTTGGGTGTCTTGAGTCTCCAAAAATTAATATTTAGACTATTAAAAAAATGGAAGATCATGTTCTCCAAAAACTGCTCAGATGTTTCAACATTAAGTTTGTTATACAGTCCAGACGTTGTATTGCATATCCATGTCACAACTAATATATATCAGAAGCCATCCCTATATCTGTTTCATTGTTTAATTACAAGATATGTACATTCAACAAACTCCCATGTATGATGCCTTTACACGCACTGAAACACTTGGCAGTCATTTGTCTGTTATCCAATATCGGATTCTTCAAATGACCTTGCAGTTTCATTGTTTATAACATAAAGTACATTAGATATGTCGAACATAGACGTCAAAATATGTTACAAATCACTTTGGTTGGTTGATTTGGGGGAGGGAACCAAACAGCGAGGTCATCGGTCCTATTGTATTAGGGAAGAATGGGGAAGGAAGGTGGCCATGCCCTTTCAAAGGAACCATCCCAGTGTTTGCCTGAAGTGATTTAGGGAAATGATGGAAAATCTAAATCAGGATGATTGGATGCGGATTTGTTTTGTTTTGCTTTAGGGTGTAAAAGAAACTGGGGTCATACATGCCCAAGTCAAAACTATAGAACACGAAGACAGAGAAGTGTTAAAAAAGGACTAAAAAAGACACCATGCAGAAATGGAGGTCCAAAACTAAAAATAAAATGGCCTTCATCATATTGCTATCATGGATAAAAAGCAAAATGTGGTCAACAGCCCACACATCATTTGCTAAAATGGCCGATAATTCAGACAGCAAACCCAAGCAGGAACGTAGATAGTTGAAAAAATGGCCATTCTGTCAGGAAGTGGTGAACAGTTAAAACTTGGGCTCAATGTGTACAAAACTGTTGGATAGCACCACTTATCAAATGACGATGGCTAAAAGGGATGTGCCCAAAACGCAGCCTTGTTAAAATGACGTCCTCCTGGTGGGAGGGCCGAGGAGAGGTCATCCAAGCAGCTGGGAGAGGCTTAATAAGCTGGAGCTTATTCCCATGAAGGGAAGACCATTGGCAATGCCAAATGGATAACACTTCCTGACAGATGGCAGCACAGAGATCATCGGAGGGAATGTAGGGCCTAGTGGGCTTAGGTACACAACTCAGCTATAAGTACTGAATAGTGTGCTGGAAGGTGATATTGAAAGACATGGGTGCCAATGACGAAGGCGCACCCAACACCACGTTCAGTCTGAGAGCCCTCAGTGTACACAAAGGTACTATCGCGAAGTTCCACGTGAAGGTCGTGAAACGGAAGGTGATAGAGTGAGGCTAGAGTAGTGTTCTAAGGAAGCGAATGAAGGCCAAGGTTAACACGGACCACTTCACAAAGGCAAGGTGGTGAAGTGTTCACACCCACTGGGAAATTTGCAGGTAGTGTGAAGTTAAGCCACCATAGCAAATGCCAAAAGTGGAATCCAGGAGGTAACAAAGAAGAGAGACGCACTCCATACTGGTTATCAAAGGAATCATAACAGAAGGGTGGCCACACCTGGCAGACAAATGGCATGCAGATCCGCTGAGGAGAAAGTTGAGGTGGTAGGAAAGTGGTATTTCAGCAGCTTCAGCATATAGTTTCTCAACTAAAGCACCAATAGTCGAGTTTAAAACGGACAAGGGACAGGTACAAACATATGAAGGTTGTTCGATCAGCACCCCAGGAAGCACCATTAAGGACACACAGGACCATGAGGGACCATGTACAGCAGGCTGCCAGGTAAGACACATGGGAGGACCAAGGGAGTTTCCTATTGAAAATGAGCCCAGGAATTTCATAGTTTCAATGAAAGGAAGGGCAGCAAGCCCAAGGTGTAAGAATGATGGGAGAAACTATTTGCGCCACTAGAAATTCATACAAATGGTTTTGTCAGTGGTAAAACGAAAGCCATTGTTGATGCTCCAGGAGTAAAGATGATCAAGACAGCGCTGAAGATGCCACTCAGTGAGACAGGTCTGTGAAGAACTGCAATAAGTGGCAAAATTGTCAACAGAAAGGGAGCCGGAAATGCCAGTGGGAGACATGGCACTATAGGGTTAATGGCAATAGCAAAGAGGACGACAATTGGGGTGGAACCCTGAGGCATACCGTTTACCTGGATAAAGGTGTCGACAAGGCAGAACCCACACACACCATGAAAACTCGGTCTTTTAAAAATTCCTGAAGGAAACAGTGCAGGCAACCATGGAAGCCCCATGTGTAAAGAGTACGGAGGATACAAGTTCTCCAGCAGTTGTCATAGTCCTTCTCCAAATCGAAGAGCATGGCCACAGTCTGGGATTTCCACAGAAAATCATTCATGGCATGAGTGGACAAAGTGACAAGATGGTCAACTGCAGAACACTGTGCTCGAAATCCACACTGTGCAGTCATTAGTAAATTGTCAAGACTCAAGGGTCCATCACCTTGCAAATGCAGCTGGTGAGAGAGATGGGACGGTAGGTAGTAGGAAGGTTTTTGTCCTTACCGAGCTTTGTGCCCTCTCCACAAATTCGGTTGTATGTGGTAAGCAGAAAGTGCCTGCTTGCAAGAGAATGTTGCTGCAACATCTGAATGTGGATAATGTCTGGCCCTGGGGCAGAGGATCGGGATGAACTGAGAGCATGATCTAGCTGCCTCATAGTAAAGGTGGCATTGTAGCATTCACAATTCTGAGAAGAGAAGGGTATCACCTGACCCTCCTCCACTCGTTTCCGATGGAGGAATGCAGGATGATAGTGGGAAGAGATCGAAATTTCCGCAAAATGGCGGCCCAAGGTGTTGGAGAAAGCAATATGGTCTACAATAACATCGTCTGCTACTCTCAGGCCAGAAATTGGCGAATGGTCCCAGAAAGCTGTCAGAAGTTGGCCCACATGACAGAGGAAGGGGTGGAACTATTTAAAGTGAATGAAATGCAGCTAGCTTTTTCACTATCCCAAAGAATGCAATGACACTGTGCAAACATCTGTTTATAATGAATGCAGTTTTCCATTGTAGGATGATGGTTAAAAACGTGGAGAGCACGTCTCCATGCACGAATTATGCCTCAGTCTACCAAGAGACTGGGACACGGCATGCTAAAGAGTAAGCATGAGGAGTGGAACATTCTGCAGCAGTAAGGATATTGTTTGTGAGGTATTCCACCTGGTCATCACAAGTGGGGAAATCTTATTCTTTGAAGGTCACCATGGAGGAGTAAAGCTGCCAGTCAGTCTTAGTAAGCTGCCATTTGGGATAGGAGTCAGCAAACAGATAGCACATGGGAAATGGTCTCTCGAGTAAGTGTCAGAAAGAACAAACCACTCAAGATGATGGGGAAGCTGGGCAGTGCGGGAGGTTAGGTGCAATTGGGAATAGGTGTGTGAGGAGTTGTAAAGGAATGCGGGTGCTCCAGTGTTGAGGCAGAAGAGGTTGAGTTTATTAAGATCAACCAAGAGGGCACCTATCTGACATGTCCTGGGAGAATCCCAAAGGGGATGATGACTATTAAAGTCATCGAGTAACAGAAATGGGGGAGGTAGCTGCATAGTAAGCTGAAGCAAGTCTGCCCTGGTGACATCAAATGACGGAGGGACATAAATGGTACAGAGGGAAAAGTCGGGTGGGGAAGAAATAGGTGGACTGTAACAGCTTGAAGTGGGTAGTCAGGGAGATGGGTTGACTATGAACATCATCTCGAGCAGCATGACACCCTCATGAGATGGAATGCCAACCTCAGGGGGAAGGTCAAAACAAACCAGGAAGAAATGTGAAAGCTCAAAGCGGTTATGACGGCACAATTTCATTTTCTAAAGACAGAATACAAGGGGACATTGTGATGCTAAAAGCAGCCGTAAATCCTCTTTGTGGGAACGAAGGACAAAAACATTCCATTGGAGGAGAGTCATGATGAGAAAGAGATGAAGGGTGTCACCTTAGCAACTGCTGAGTGACAGCCTGTGAAGAGTCGCTGCTACAGGGCACAGAAGCAGGAGGATCCTGCTTGATGGGGTCTACAGAAGCATTGGCTTGTTTGTGGTGTCAGTTGGTGGAATCCTTCACTGAAAAACGTTTGGTGGTGGGCACCAGCAACACTGAGGACAGCCAGGCTATGGCAACACATGGCAACACCGTCGAAGAGGATTTCCGAGTTGTCAAAGGAGAAGACCATTTGCCTTTGATATACTTCAAGTCTTTCCAGTTATCAGAGGAAGACTCAGGTATTGTTTGGCTGGAGGGACATAAGGTAATCTTTGCAGGAGTACTCTGTCCTTTCCAGTCTACCGCTTGTTTAGCTAGTTGCTTCGCCCCTTGAGGCAAGAGTTTGATGGCTTGTTGCACAGCTGGATGGGGAGATGGTGATGCTACCTTGACACTAGGAACTTGCGAGCGACCGGGTAAGACACTTTTTCCTTTACTCTGATCTCTTGGACGGCCTGCTCGTCAAGGTACATGGGACAATCCCTAGAGGAGGCAGCATGGCTGCCATTGCATTTGATACAGCTGGAGGAGGAGGCGTACAACCGTCCTCGTGCACATCCCTACCACAGGTTACACATCTGACTGGGTGTCAACAAGATGTTCTAGTGTGGTTGAAAAGATGACAGTGGAAGCAGTGCATCGAATTCAGACTGTAGGGTCGGATTGTGATAATTTCATAGCTTGTTTTGATTTTGGATGGAAGCACCACCCTGTCAAAGGTGAGAAAAAGAGTGCGGGTGGGAACTAATAAGGAATCTACGTTTTTCATCACTCAGTGGATGGCAGTGACACCCTGATCAGAGAGGTAAGATTGGATTTCAGCCTTGGTCAGACCATCAAGCCTAGTGTAAATAATACCACAAGAAGAATTCAGAGTTCTATGGGCCTCAACACAAACAGGGTAGCAATGGAGAAGTGAGGTAGCAAGCATTTGTGCTTGAGAATGTGAAGTAGTCTCCTAAAGCAAAGCGCCATTCCATAAATGACAGGAAAATTTCACAGGGCCGGCAATTGCATCAACATCTTCCTGAATAATAAACGGATTTACTGTGGTGAAAGACTGACCGTCTTCAGTACATGAGACCACGAGGTACTGTGGTGCAACCAAAACGGTCTTTGAAGCATTAGCCTCATTACATTTATATAGATGTTGATTGGGAAGATGATTGCCCCAGCGTCTGTGCTGGTGTGCACCTTCCAACTGGGGGGGCCCCTTCACAAGAGGGCACACCCGCCTTAGGTGATTGTTCACACCTCAGATCACTCCTCCTGAACACCTGATGGAGGGACCAATTGTCAATTTGGAAAGGTGGCAGCTCAAGCAATCTCACCTCTCTGGGCCTGGCCTGTACCATGGGGTACATGTGAACCCTACCTGTTGACCCGGGGCTGGGATGCGTGGACCAGCCTTCAGGAGCATACAGGGAGGAAGAGGAAAAAGAGGAACCTGAAACTTTGAAGTGGAGGAACTAGAGGAGAAGGGAAACAAAGAAAGGAAAAGGGAACGAAAAATAGTGGTGACAGCAACAGACAATGCGGAACATTCTCAATACCAACTCAGATTTGTTCCCCAAGGGAGGGGACAAAAATAGCAAGAGGATAGACATGCAGCATGCTGCAAAGGCTGGGGCCCCATGGTAGCCAAGCACATATCCACCAAAGAGTGGAAAGCCCCCTGGGTGGGGGTGGGTGCAGATTTGAACCGTTGTTGTCCTGAAAGCGAGTCCAGGGTGGTAACCACTGTGCCCCCTCACTTGGTACAGATCAGTTTGTTACAGTTATTTATTTTACTTCCACACTTGTTATCTATGCAAACTTGCAACAAGATTGTTACTTTTCAAACTAACTTCGAACTCAAGCAACACTACAGATTGGACTTATCGATGTTGTTACGCCACTGTTCATTTACACAGATAAAGTAAGTAGAGTACAGAAATTTATGGCACAACTTGACTAAAAGGTGGGATTTATTAAGAGACACCTTGAAGAATAAGGAAATCGTGCGTTCAGTATGGGTGGCTGGAGAAAATGAAATATTTAGAGGTGCACCAAGGCTTGACTACAGTAGGCAGGGATGTAGGTCGCAGTTGATATGCAGAAATGAAGAGGCTGGCACAGTATAGGCTAGAATGGAGAGCTGCAATATACTGTGTGCATCAAAATGAATCATCCGATTTAAAAAAAAAAAATCACAACTATTTTGTTATTTGAGATATGTTTGTGAGCAATGTACTGTTGGAAAGAACAAACTCACTAATTTTACATGGTTTCCACTGGGTGGCGGTGGTGTGCGCCCATTTCAGTTCTAGTAAAAATGGTGTCGGCACAACAGAAAGCATTTCATGTTCTATGTTTTGCACAGTGTGGGTCTGTAATAACTGTTCAGCGTGACTTTTGTACTAGGTATGGTGTGGAGCATTAGACGATGGCATGAAAAATTCTGAGAAACAGGTTGATTGTGTAAAGGCAAATCGCCAGGCTGTCCCAAAGTACTGGACAGGGAAGTCGAACGCATCTGCTGTAGTTTCTCAAGTAGTTGATAGAAATCCATTCGCCATGCAGTTTGACAGCTCCAGATACCCTGAGGTCCATCTGGTACTTGCTGTGTTGACGTTTACACATGAATCCATACAAAATTTAGCAACTGCAAAACTTCGTGAAGGTGACCCACAAAAATATATGGAGTTCTGTAATTTCATTCTTGGAAAATGGAGGATGACATTTTCATTCCACACTTAGTGTGTTTCTTAGAAGTAGATACCTTAGGGGTTGCGAAGCAACTCAAATCGCTTGATACGGGCAAGTCTTCAGGTCCAGATTGTATACCGATTAGGTTCCTTTCAGATTACGCTGATACTATAGCTCCCTACTTAGCACTCATATACAACCGCTCGCTCACCGATAGATCTGTACCTACAGATTGGAAAATTGCGCAGGTCGCACCAGTGTTCAAGAAGGGTAGTAGGAGTAATCCATTTAACTACAGACCTATATCACTGACGTCGGTTTGCAGTAGGGTTTTGGAACATATACTGTATTCAAACATTATGAATCACCTCGAAGGGAACGATCTATTGACACGTAATCAGCATGGCTTCAGAAAACATCGCTCTTGTGCAACGCAGCTAGCTCTTTATTCGCACGAAGTAATGGCCGCTATCGACAGGGGATCTCAAGTTGATTCCGTATTTCTAGATTTCCGGAAAGCTTTTGACACCGTTCCTCACAAGCGACTTCTAATCAAGCTGCGGAGCTATGGGGTATCGTCTCAGTTGTGCGACTGGATTCGTGATTTCCTGTCAGGAAGGTCGCAGTTCGTAGTAATAGACGGAAAATCATCGAGTAAAACTGAAGTGATATCAGGTGTTCCCCAGGGAAGCGTCCTCGGACCTCTACTGTTCCTGATCTATATAAATGACCTGGGTGACAATCTGAGCAGTTCTCTTAGACTGTTCGCAGATGATGCTGTAATTTACCGTCTAGTAAGGTCATCCGAAGACCAGTATCAGCTGCAAAGCGATTTAGAAAAGATTGCTGTATGGTGTGTCAGGTGGCAGTTGACGCTAAATAACGAAAAGTGTGAGATGATCCACATGAGTTCGAAAAGAAATCCGTTGGAATTCGATTACTCGATAAATAGTACAATTCTCAAGGCTGTCAATTCAACTAAGTACCTGGGTGTTAAAATTACGAACAACTTCAGTTGGAAGGACCACATAGATAATATTGTCGGGAAGGCGAGCCAAAGGTTGCGTTTCATTGGCAGGACACTTAGAAGATGCAACAAGTCCACTAAAGAGACAGCTTACACTACACTCGTTCGTCCTCTGTTAGAATATTGCTGCGCGGTGTGGGATCCTTACCAGGTGGGATTGACGGAGGACATCGAGAGGGTGCAAAGAAGGGCAGCTCGTTTTGTATTATCGCGTTATAGGGGAGAGAGTGTGGCAGATATGATACACGAGTTGGGATGGAAGTCATTACAGCATAGACGTTTTTCGTCGCGGCGAGACCTTTTTACGAAATTTCAGTCACCAACTTTCTCTTCCGAATGCGAAAATATTTTGTTGAGCCCAACCTACATAGGTAGGAATGATCATCAAAATAAAATAAGAGAAATCAGAGCTCGAACAGAAAGGTTTAGGTGTTCGTTTTTCCCGCTCGCTGTTCGGGAGTGGAATAGTAGAGAGATAGTATGATTCTGGTTTGATGAACCCTCTGCCAAGCACTTAAATGTGAATTGCAGAGTAGTCATGTAGATGTAGATGTAGTGTTTAGTGACAAGGTAACATATCATTTAAATGGAAAGGTGAATTGTCAATGTGAGAATATGGTGTACGGAACAACCACATGAAGCTGAACAAAATTAGAGGGACCCCTCTAAATTTAATGTCTTTTGTGTGGTTTCATGGGCAAAATTGTATGATCCATTTTTGTTTGCTGACAACACTGTAACAGGAAGCACATATCCGAATTACTCGAAAACTTTCTTTCCCACAGTTGGAGACAGATTTGAACAACTTCATTTACCAACAGGATGGGGCACTGCCACACTGGCATCTGCAAAAGCAGGAATTTTTATAAAAAATTCATGAATGGTGGATCAGTTTCACTGTACCGAATGATTCAGACCTACATTACTGGCCTCCAAGGTCAACAGACTTGACTGTATGTGATTATTTCATGTGGGGTTTATAAAAGACTGTTAATATGCCTCCATTACCAACAACAATGAATGAACTGAGACATTGCATAACAGCAGCTGTGGAAGCTGTAACTCAAGACATTCTTGGCACAGTGTGGGAACAATCTGAATACTGCATTGGCATATGCTCTGTATGTCAAGGGGGTGGCACAGTAAACACCTATAAAAGTATGCAAAAAACTTTTCGAGTTTCCCATTCATCAAAAAACAAAAATCATTGTATATGTTTGTTACTTTCATAAATATAGACATGCCAGATTGGACGATTCTTTTTGATACGTCCTGTACAGTGAATTATCCACAAACATTCTACATAATGCTGGGTGTATCTACAGCCATCTATAACTTGGCTCCAGTGTGCTCAAGAACATATTGTATTTTAATTTAGTTGTGGCCAAAGGAAACTAGGATGTATCTGGCTTGTACTGCTGCAGTTGTGGACTCTGCAACACAGAATTCAGCATTCTTACACTAAAAAATTAAATACAAAATAAATTTTAATCATACTAGGCTCCTAATATTTAAGTTTTCCTATCTAATATTCCTTGCTCATGGGAGATTTTTGGGTCTAAAATATTGTTTGTAATGTTGCAAAATAACTGATTGAGAAAACAATATGTACAGGTCAAACCTTCATAGCAAAATTAGCATTCTGTGGTAGTACTTTCAGTGGTGTTACAAATGGATATTCCTTACAGTCAGAGTACTCACAAACCTAGTCAGAGCTCAGGAAGTACTGTAATATGAGAAACAATTGCAATTCCTGTAATGTGAGAAACAATTGTAATTCAACATTTTGCTAATTTTTACTTAGTGAGTTTTTGGCCATAACTGATACATATTCAAAAATGCCATTGTAAAGATTGCAGCATAGTGCATAGATCTACAGAAGACTAACACTGTAGTCCAGTGTTAAGTAGTTCACTTTTATACAAGACTTTAGTGGATACCAAAAGTAGTATAGCTAATAAAATTGCAAAATGCACATATTTCCTTTAATACTGGATATTTCAGTTGTTTTTTAATGTAATGTACTAGGACAAATTGAGGGAAAAAGGCACACAAATCATTTTCTTCCTTTATTGAAAACTCTTGATTTTCACAACAGTATAAAAACCTTATGCATTACTCATATTTATGTGGCAAGCTGCCCAACTGTGCTGTAAACGATGATGTGAAGCAAGAGCTGATCGTGTAAATTCTTACAGTGTGAGGCAACTTCAGTGTCAGGTTCCGATTATCACTGATGCCAAAATATCTCACGGTTTAGAGATCGCACCAAGTAATAAGATGAATTCTTCAGTATGGATTGAATCTCTCACATGTACCAAAATCCGTAATGAAGTCATACCTTCCACAATTTCACCTGTAAGATTTCAATAATTAACCAAATTATAAACATTTCTACATATACTACTAGCAATGCATGAAATTCTACATTTTATACCATTCTGTCAGGATGAATCCTGAGTAACAGCAAATGGCCTGAATTTAGCAGTTGGCACAATGTGTAATTGCTGCAAGTTATGAAGCTTACTGGAGCCAGCTCAGCAAGGACCACAAAAAGAGACTAACTATCATTTCGGTAAGCTATACAGAAATTATGTCTTTACAGAATGAAGTAGTTCTTAAAATCTTTATTTTTGATCCAGGGAAGATAGGCAACACTAATATGTTTAGGTGTGTATAATGTGCCACATGAAATTGGAGGATGTATGCCAACAAAATACATCCCACTGAGCTACTCTTCATAAGAATATCGAGTAATACACTTAGTTTGCAGCAGGGCAACACTATGTTGAAGAAATTATGACACCAGGTGGGGGCAATATCATGAACACAGTATACTATAACCAAAATAAAACTGCCCTGAGATGGGCATTTTGTGGTAACCTTCTGACAAAATTTCACATCAACAGCTCAGGCATGTTCTCTTCACTTGCATTTCACTTCCACCACATTTTCCAGTCCAGTTTAATTTGACTACCCTGTATCACAGCACGCATTACATAACATTAACACTTGTTCCTTAGATCATAAATATGACATTTTCTAATTATATTTAAAGCTCACTTAAACAAGATAACTATTTTTTTAACAATTAGTACAGCATATCTAAAAATTTGTCCATTGAGTATAAAGATTTTCGATTCAAAAATGTTTTTAATTTGTTTTTAAGTACTGGTTAGTTATCTGTCAGGCTTTTAAAACTATTTAGTACATGACCAAAGACTTTTGTGGCAGGATAATTCACTCATTTCTGTGCTAGAGTCAGATTTAAACCAGAAAGTGAAGATCATCTTTTTTTATTTTTGAATTGAGATGAGTTATTAATAACAAATTCCACAACAGAATATATTTGTTGTGAAGGCACAATGAATATCCATAGGCCCTTAAATAAATATCTGGTAAATGATCTTGGATTGACTCCACCTATTATTCTGATTACATACTTTTGTGCAATGAATACATTTTCTCTTAATGATAAATTATCCCAAAATGTGATGCCATATGAAAGGAGTCAGTAAAAATAGGTATTTTACTTATATGTTTGTTATCAAAATTTGCAAAAATCCTAATAGCATAAGTAGCTGAAAAATGGTTCAGCAGGTCCTTAATGTGTTTCTTTCAACTCAATTTCTCACCAATGCACAACCCAGAAATTGTGAATACTCTGCCTTAGCAACAGATTTCTGATCAAAGACACACTCTCTTTCTCTCTCATTTACTGTACAGAACTTTATATACTGTGTTTTCTCAAAACTGAGTGAGAGTCCATTGGCAGAAAACTACTTAACAATTTTCTGAAAGACATTATTTACAATTTCCTCAGCTAATTCTTGTTTTTTGTGTGTGATTACTACACATGCATCATTAGCAAAAAGGACTAGCTTTGCATCTTCACGAATACAGAGAGACAAGCCATGATTGTATATTAAGAGCAGTAAGGAGCCGAAGACTGAACCCTGTAGAACACCGTCCTTGGTACCTTCCCAGGTAGAGGACTCTGCTGATTTTTGCAAGTTATCTGTAACGTTAATTTCAGCCTTCTGCATCCTACCCGTTAAATATAAATTTAACCATTCATTAACTGTCCCACTCATACCACAATACTTAAGTTTAATTTAGAAGAATTTCATGTTTCACACAGTCAAAACCCTTTGAGAGATTGCAAAAACAAAAAAAAAAAAAAAAAAGAACCCAGTGGGTGATGTTTGGTTACTCGGAGCATTTCATATTTGATGAGTGAAATCATATTTAGCATTTTTGTTGAAAAGCCATTCTGAAAACTAATCTGACATTTTGTTAGTACTTCATTTTTACAAATATGTGAGGCTACTCTTGACTACATTACTTTTTCAATAATTTTTGATAAAACTGTGAGAAGTGACTGAGCCATGGTAAAATTTGCTGTTCTGAAGAGCGTGCCGCAGTGCATCGTGTAAAGCCCTCCGTTTCTGGCGGTGGCGCTGCTGTGACAATTGCAGCTTGGGTGTCTCCCTCTGATGGAGAAGGGGAAAGGTTGCCTGTTCACGTGCATTTAAGGGGCGCTATAAGCTCACCAGTAGGTCAGTTGGTCAGCCGGGTCAGTGTGGGGCAGTCAGTGTCTGTCTGTTGTCCGGGGTGCTAGTGTATGTTAGACCGCCAGTCTACTCGAGTTTGTTCAGGCAATGGTCATTGGCGGTTGGATGGATCGGCTGGTCAGTCGCGTACTGAGACACAAGACGACTTGTTCGTCTTGAGCATGGGCGCATGTGAGGTCACCACGTCAGTCCAGTGGGCCGCACCGTATAGTAAGGGGTAGTGGCTTCACGGCCGACATCAGAGCAACAGGAATCAACCCACGACATTGGTCTGGCCGGTGCGAGCTGCGATGCCCTGAGACGGGCGATCTGCGCGCTTTCATGTGTCCGTTGAAGTGGCTGGCAGCGGATGGTTTGGGAGAGCATTTTGGGGGTGATGCGCCAGGTCTTCACCAGACATCGCAGTTTATTAGATGTTAAGTGATTTGTGATACGTTGTTCCATTTACTTGTTAAATTCTACTTGTTTTCTTGGTCAGTCTCTCATCCACATTTGTTAGGCAGTTAGTGTCTGTCTGTCTGTCGGTCTGCCGTACGTTATAGCTGCCTCTGTCAGGTTTGTCGGATTTAGTGTTAACGAATTTATTGCTTGAAGTGTAATGGCCAAATTCCTGAAATGTTTTTATTTTGCCTTTCATCTTGAGAGGCGGTATATGTGTAATGTAGAGCATGTTGCGTAACGTGCGACAGTGCTCGAAGTGCGGGTGCGTTGTCTTGGTGAAACAGCACACACGCAGCCCTTCCTGGACGTTTTTGTTGCAGTGCAGGAAGGAATTTGTTCTTCAAAACATTTTCGTAGGATGCACCTGTTACCGTAGTGCCCTTTGGAACGCAATGGGTAAGGATTACGCCCTCGCTGTCCCTGAACATGGACACCGTCATTTTTTCAGCACTGGCGGACACCCAAAATTTTTTTGGTGGCGATGAATCTGTGTGCTTCCATTGAACTGACTGGCGCTTTGTTTCTGGATTGAAAAATGGCATCCACGTCTCATCCATTGTCACATCCGACGAAAAGAAAGTCCCATTCATGCTGTCATTGTGCGTCAACATTGCTTGGCAACATGCCACACGGGCAGCCATGTGGTCGTCCGTCAGCATTCATGGCACCCATCTGGATGACATTTTCGCATTTTCAGGTCGTCATGCGAGATTGTGTGCACAGAACTCACACAAAAAACCAACTCTGGAGGCGATCTGTTCAACAGTCATTCAGCGATCCCCCAAAACAGTTCTCTCCACTTTTTCGAACATGTCGTCAGACCGGCTTGTGCGAGTCCGAGGTTGTTCCGGTTTGTTGTCACATGATGTTCTGCCTTCATTAAACTGTCGCACCCACGAACGCATTTTCGACACATCCATAACTCCATCACCACATGTCTCCTTCAACTGTCGATGAATTGGTTTCACACCACGCAAATTCAGAAAACGAATGATTGCACGCTGTTCAAGTAAGGAAAACGGCGACATTTTAAGTATTTAAAACAGTTCTCATTCTCGCCGCTGGCGGTAAAATTCCATCTGCCATACGGTGCTGCCACCTCTGGGACGTATTGACAATGACCGCGGCCTCATTTTAAAACAATGTGCATGTTTCTATCTCTTTCCAGTCCGGAGAAAAAAAATTGGAAGCCTTAGAACTTGAATGCACCTTGTATATACTTATTTTCCGCAATTCTGTCGATTTTTATGTCACTTCTACCCACGCAATCTTGACATAAACTCTCACTCCTTGTTCGATAAATGCTCGTAAATGTAGTACAGTTGTCAGTACCTAGCGCAAATTCACTGTTTTTTCTGATTAGGAGATGTAGTGTAACACTGTTCTCGATTGTATCCAGTCACCTCCACAGTTGCAGAGCGTATGCTGTGTTTTCTGTATGTCTGTGTATGTGCGTGTGTCCCAGGACCCGCAGTAGACTTGAGTTGGCATTTGAGTGTGGATCCATTGCGCATTTTATCCAGATCGATGCTGGGATGCAGATCCACAATATGACAATTTTGGGATAATGTTTGTACTAAGTCCATACCCCATGACAACCACACTGTTCCCCACCATTTCCCCCACACCATCTAGGGTTTATCACAGAATGGATGACATCGCTCTCTGGTGGCAGTACTGTGCACTAGGTCCAGACCTTGTGGTGAACACACTGGATGGCTGTTCTGTATCTAATTGTTTAAATAAAGAGTTGAGTCCTCTACCAGCCATTTCCTAGGAGGAGTTGGAGGTCGGGTGACTTAGGTTAGTGGAGGTGGCCCAACTGCCCTTTCTTTCCCGCCATTTTCTTTGGTCAGTCCAAAATGCAAACTTCCTAGGATGTGGTCGTGGTCAGATGACTTAGGTTACTGTAGGTAACCCAACTGACCTATTTTCCCGCCGATTTCGTGGTGTATTTGATTATCCTGATGGAATTTGAATTTCCTTTCCTGAAAGTTAGGTTAGTTGAGGTACCGCAATAGCCCCTTTTCCTGCCAAAATCCACCATCTTGAATGACTTCATGGCCACCATCTTGGATGACGGAACTTTTGGGGCACCCTGTGGGGCAGCACTCTCCTGGGGTGGGGGTGACGTCATCGCCGCCATCTTGGATGACGTAATCAGCTGATGTCAGTTGATGACATCATCGCCACCATCCTCTACAACGGTTTCTTTGGGGCACAGTGTGGAGCAGAACTCTCCTGGGGTGGGGGTGACGGCATGATCGCCATCTTGGATGATGTCATCATGGCGGAACTTTTGGGAGACCGTGTGGGGCACAGCTCACCTGGTGTGGGGGTGATGTCATCACCGCCATCTTGGCTGAGGTCATCGAGGCGGAAATTTTGGGGCACCCTGTGGGACAGAACACTCTTTGCCCCAATACTTTCACATGATTTTGCAAGACATGAATAACTGCACTTAATCTAACCACTTCATTGTCATATGAATCTGGCACTGATCTATGGAGAGCTGACCTGGAAGCCTCTGTGTCATGAAACGGTTTTACATCTTTAGACAAATTGTCGAATCTTTGTGGCAATTTCGTTTTCATCGTCAGTTGAGGTGGCTTATTTGAAATGTCAAACAGAGTGGGTTCTGCATTTCACACGAGTTTATTATTGTTTGCAGCCATGATCTGGTTTTGAAGATCTTCTCGTCTGCTTTTTACTGGCCATTTTCTGCTCCTAAAACGAAACATTAATCATTAACACACATGTAGCTTGTAATCGAATCCTGACAATACATTGTATCAACGTGATACTATGTACCTCACAGGGTCTCTGGGAAACCTAAAAAAAAGGACAGATATGGTGTCTTCTTCTTCTTGTTGCTGCAATTTATTGCTAAACAGACGGTTCCATTTGTAAAAACTATTCTACAAACCAAATTAAAGAACTACTATCCGCTTGCACTCTCACGACTGCGCCATCTCAACAGTTTTACTTACTGGCCGCTTGGTGCGCTGCTGGCACAGTAGGAAAAAAAAGTCGAGGCAAAGTGTCATGACTCTTATGTTAGACCGTGGCTTACACTTACTTATGGGAGCCAGTTAACAGCTGACTCTTATGGGCGTACTTCCATCTTCAGAAAATTCAACACTGCCATATAACGACTTTATCATATATAGTTGCTGTTCATGAGATATATTGAGCCCCATCTTTACCTAAGATAATGATTTATGTTGAAGAAATTTGTACCAGTTCTGGGATTCGAATCTGGGTCTCCTTATACATCATTACTGTAGATAACTGTGAGACTCAGTATGTCCCAGGAACACCAATTGTATATGATTAAAACACCACCTACACTTGAGGTACAGCGGCGTTAACCCCACTTCGCTCATTGCTAAGGTGATATTACATTATCAGAAAGCCTCGGCAATACTGATGGGAATTTAGAAAAGAAGTGACAATGGGTTGAGGAGAGAATTGTAAGACTGAATCACGGAGATAGACGTATTAATGTCATACGAGTATCTCCAGCTTGCCAGTGCCATTGCGGAGTAACAGCTTAGTCTCTATAACATTCACGAAATATACAGGGTGTTTCAAAAATGACCGGTATATTTGAAACGGCAATAAAAACTAAACGAGCAGCGATAGAAATACACCGTTTGTTGCAATATGCTTGGGACAACAGTACATTTTCAGGCGGACAAACTTTCGAAATTACAGTAGTTACAGTTTTCAACAACAGATGGCGCTGCAAGTGATGTGAAAGATATAGAAGACAATGCAGTCTGTGGGTGCGCCATTCTGTATGTTGTCTTTCTGCTGTAAGCGTGTGCTGTTCACAACGTGCAAGTGTGCTGTGGACAACATGGTTTATTCCTTAGAACAGAGGATTTTTCTGGTGTTGGAATTCCACAACCTAGAACACAGTGTTGTTGCAACAAGACGAAGTTTTCAATGGAGGTTTAATGTAACCAAAGGACCGAAAAGCGATACAATAAAGGATCTGTTTGAAAAATTTCAACGGACTGGGAATGTGACCGTTGAACGTGATGGAAAGGTAGGGCGACCGCATACGGCAACCACAGAGGGCAACGCGCAGTTAGTGCAGCAGGTGATCCGACAGCGGCCTCGGGTTTCCGTTTGCCGTGTTGTAGCTGCGGTTCAAATGACGCCAACATCCACGTATCGTCTCATGCGCCAGAGTTTACACCTCTATCCATATAAAATTCAAACGCGGCAACCCCTCAGCACCGCTACCATTGCTGCTCGAGAGACATTCGCTAACGATATAGTGCACAGGATTGGTGACGGCGATATGCATGTGGGCAGCATTTGGTTTACTGACGAAGCTTATTTTTACCTGGACGGCTTCGTCAATAAACAGAACTGGCGCATATGGGGAACCGAAAAGCCTCATGTTGCAGTCCCATCGTCCCTGCATCCTCAAAAAGTACTGGTCTGGGCCGCCATTTCTTCCAAAGGAATCATTGGCCCATTTTTCAGATCCGAAACGATTACTGCATCACGCTATCTGGACATTCTTCGTGAATTTGTGGCGGTACAAACTGCCTTAGACGACACTGCAAACACCTTGTGGTTTATGCAAGATGGTGCCCGGCCACATCGCACAGCCGACCTCTTTAATTTCCTGAATGAATAATTCGATGATCGTGTGATTGCTTTGGACTATCCGAAACATACAGGAGGCGGCGTGGATTGGCCTCCCTATTCGCCAGACATGAACCCCTGTGACTTCTTTCTGTGGGGATACTTGAAAGACCAGGTGTACCGCCAGAATCCAGAAACAATTGAACAGCTGAAGCAGTACATCTCATCTGCATGTGAAGCCATTCCACCAGACACGTTGTCAAAGGTTTCGGGTAATTTCATTCAGAGACTACGCCATATTATTGCTACACATGTTGGATATGTGGAAAATATCGTACTATATAGTTTCCCAGACAGCAGCGCCATCTGTTGTTGACAATTGTAACTACTGTAATTTCGAAAGTTTGTCTGCCTGAAAATGTACTGTTGTCCCAAGCATATTGCAACAAACGGTGTATTTCTATCGCTGCTCGTTTAGTTTGTATTGCCGTTTCAAATATAAAGGTCATTTTTGAAACACCCTTTTTATATGGAATATGAACGTGTGGATAATATTCATTCAATTATGTAATTATTTCTTAAAAAGATGATAATTATGTAAAACAGAGACAATATTTATCTCACATTTTTTGTTAATCTATGTCATTCTTTTCTTTTGTTTTGTACCCTTTTGTCGTCTTCTTCTGATGTACATCGCCGACGCAAGGCGCGAGTCGATTTGAGGTCTGTTAAATGAAAATCATTTAATGTAAAATTATTGTACTTTTATGTTCATTTCCTGGTAAAACAAATAGAGCCAAATGCGTTAAAACTACTTATGATTAATTATTGAAAATTCACTCGCTGTTTTAATTATAATTTTGTATTAATTCTTTTATCATAGCTGCAAGAAGCGCAGCCATTGTTAGTTGCGATTATATAGCAAATTCGTCTGTACTTATAGTGGAAAATAGCATGGGTTTGTGTTAAACTAATTTGCAAAAAAAATTTAATAATTTTTTTATCTGTGGCATCAATTTAAATGATTTATTGGGAAAAGGAAAATCTTAATTAAAAAAGAAATCCTCTATCTTTTGTTGGCCGCCATCTTATTTTTTATCACAGTGGCAAATTCAAATTACTTGAAACTGCAAACTTTCAATATTCCGATGTGTAAGAAATAAATGTGCACCGGTGGTACTAAACTCTATTTATAAAAGAAGAAAATTAATCGAATCAGACTGCATTTTCTAAAAACAGTGCTGATGGTATTTATTGTTGGACAAGATTTCATTGCTGATGTATGTGGCCAAAATTAAGCTACGCACGAATCACGGAGAAAAATTTTCTGGTCGCATACGCCAGTGTTGTGTGCGGGTGGTATTCTGTGGTTCCTTTTCATGATCAATTTGCTAAGAATAATTAAATCCATCGAAGACAAAAAAAAATTATAAAAGCTCTGATGTACGACCTGTAATTTTAGTGATATGAACACAGCTTACAGTCAACATTATTACATTACGTCAGGTGGAATTCTTGTGCAATTTGAACAAAATAATTATCCGGGACAAGTTGTAGTTTGAATAATGCATTATACATGTGTATAATATTGTCAGTATCATTTACAAAACCAAATCAATAAAACAGAGTGAATTCAAACGGCAGAATACCATAGAGTATCGTATCATCCATATTCATTGCACTTGTCGATGTTGATGATACACAAAAACCGCCACATCTCCCGAGCAGGAGACCTCGGTTCGAAACTCAGCAGGAACCACGATCGATTGGTGGACACCGAAAGCTAAACCACTGATCAGGAGAACAATAATAAAATATAATGCAGAGAAGAATGTTTGTAGCAAAAGCACTGCGGATTTCTACACCCAGTGCATGAGAGACATAATGAAATCTCCAACAGCCACTGAAACCGACTACCTACCGAAACTAAGAAGAATAAAAACAAAACTCCTAAATATGCAAAAATAGGACACTCAAGAGGTAGTAAGAAGAAGCCAACCAAAGGGGACGATCTAAGAAGAGCCCGCTACAATCCACGACATCTGCAGAATCGTCCGAAAGAAGAAACAGAGGCTGATAAAAGAACTGCAGAAAGAAGATGGCAACAAGATACCAGAGGTGCCACAGATTCTCGAAGAGATCCACAATCACTTCTACCAATTATACAGAAGTGATCCGACTAGTGAGGCCGAAGCAGACGCCCTCCTCCACAACCTGTAAAATGTTCTGACAGACGAAGACAGAGTAAAACTGTCAGAGAGAGTGGATAAAGACGACGTCTACGACATCGTAAAATCCAGTGCAATGGGAAAGTTGTCAGGAGCGGTTGGCATTCCGACGGAGACACCATCACGGATGTCGTCAACGACGTGGTCGGTGGGACAGAGATTCCACAAGAGTACACTAAAGGAAGCATAATCCTTATCCTGAAAAAAGGAGTACCACGCTAGGTCGACCAATACAGACCAATCACGTTATTAAACGCCGACTACAAGATAGTCGCGCGATGCATTGCGGGCCAAATGAAACGAGTACATCTACATCTACATCTACATTTATACTCCGCAAGCCACCCAACGGTGTGTGACGGAGGGCACTTCACGTGCCACTGTCATTACCTCCTTTTCCTGTTCCAGTGGCGTATGGTTCGCGGGAAGAACGACTGCTGGAAAGCCTCCGTGTGCACTCGAATCTCTCTAATTTTACATTCTTGATCTCCTCGGGAGGTATAAGTAGGGGAAAGCAATATATTCGATACCTCATCCAGAAAATCACCCTCTCGAAACCTGGACAGCAAGCTACACCGCGGTGCAGAGCGTCTCACTTGCAGAGTCTGCCAATTGAGTTTGCTAAACATCTCCGTAACGCTATCACGCTTACCAAATAACCGTGTGACGAAACGCGCCACTCTCCTTTGGATCTTCTCTATCTCCTCTGTCAACCCAACCTGGTACGGATCCTACACTGATCAATACTCAAGTATAGGTCGAACGATTGTTTTGTAAGCCACCTCCTTTGTTGATGGACTACATTTTCTAAGGACTCTCCCAATGAATCTCAACCAACAATTAATTTTATACGATCATTCCACTTCAAATCGTTCCGTACGCATACCTCCAGATATTTTACAGAAGTAACTGCTACCAGGGTTTGTTCTGCTATCATATAATCATACAATAAAGGATCCTTCTTTCTATGTATTCGCAATACATTACATTTGTCTACGTTAAGGGTCAGTTGCCACTCCCTGCACCAAGTGCCTATCCGCTGCAGATCTTCCTGTATTTCGCTGCAATTTTGTAATGCTGTAATGGCGAATGGCGAATATCGTAAGCCCACATATAACATGCGCGATACCAAGAAGGACTATATTCGAAGCAATTGCAGAAAACAGACTATCAGCCTGTCGTGCGTAAACAGGACAGAAGCGGTGATCGTGTCGATAGACTTAAAAAAGGCTTTCGACAGAGTGGGCCATGATTTCCTGTTCAAAGCCATGGAAATATTCGGACTCGGGAATCGCTTCCTGCTAGTCATAAATAACATCCTAAAAAGTGGTATATCAACGGCACTGATAAAGGGCCACTCCACATTACGGATACCCATACAAAAATCCGTACGACGAGGATGCCTACTGTCTGTGTCTCTGTTCGCAATCGCACTGGACCCGATGTTGAGGCAAGTCCAAAACGACATCAAAGGACTCACACTCCACGGAGTGACGTTAAAATGCAAGGTCTATGCGGACGACGTAGGTTTCCTTGTCAGGGATAAAGCAGACCTAGGCAAAATATGATACCCTACGAAGATTCGAGGAAGCGGAAGGAGCGAAAATAAATCCACAGAAGACGATACTGCTACTTATCGGAAGCAAAAGACTGATAGAAAGAAGAGTTTGGTACAAAATGGTAGGTACATACAAGTGTCTCGGGCTCCAATCTTATGCATGTCCGCTAAAAATGGCTAGCGAGGACAAATGTCAGCTGAAAAGATCTGTACCAGAAAGCCAAAATAATAACGAACAGCTGCTATCGAAAGTATGGTGTCTCGCCCAAATTTGCAGTTGACCAAAATAAATAGCACGTGCCATAGAAGGGGCAATCCAGTACCTTCTCTGGCTACACGAAATATTCAAAGTGCAAAGGACAACTTGCACTATAGGTGCGGTCGAAGGTGGGCTAGGCTTCGTCGATCTCCAACGTAAAAGCGCGGCGCTGCTGATACATCGCACGAGTGTTATTGCAGAGAACTGCCCAAACGGCGTCACAGCTCACACGGTAAATGCGTACAGGCCTGGATCTCAGGAACCGTCAGTTAACGGTACAGATATCCCGTAAAAGCTAAAAAAAGTAAGAGATTTTTACTTACAAAGAGGCTATGTACTAGAAACGGCCGTCAACCGTTGTACGAGGACAAACAAGAAATTATACATTGGACTACGAGGGGAAGCACCGAGGAACAGGATAGAAGAAAAAAAAAAAAAAAAACAGACTTTAAGTTCAAGTGTGGACAAACTTGAACAAAGCGCACTTCACATGAATATAAAATCACCTGGTACAAAGTTATAAACGAGACAATACCGACCAACGCCAGACTGGCTGCATGAAATTAAGGCCGTCGGAGAAATGCCACACCTGCGATCAAAGGGACACACTAGAGCACCGTTTCCAATGCGGCTACGCAGCAACGATATGGGATACCTGTAAAGAAGTGGTAGCGCTAATAAACAGAAAAGTACCAGCAAACATAACACGCGAGCTGCTGACCTCACCAGACATAAAACCCTTTCCGAGGCAAAAGAAACGAACTTCATGGATTCTAGGCCACAGTCCACTCAATTATAGACCTCAAACACAAAGACAAAATTCAATATCTCACATACCTATGGGAAGAAAACAGAAAAGCCATGGTGTCCAAAAGCTACCGAACAGAATTCATAAATTTTCTACGGATAGCCCTGGAGGCGGCCTTCAGAAAAGCCATCCCGCCCGCTGTGTATTTGCCACTACTGTTACTGTAGTTACTGCCATGTCTGAAAATTAACAAAATTGACATTGGTAGTAGCGAACTGTGCACCTAAACCAGAATACAAGCAAATAATTCTGAAGATCAATGCGATGAACTCTTGACATGATGCCAAACAACAAAAGGAAAAGGTAAAAGGAAAATTTAATACTTGGAAAAATTGAAACAGCAGACGAAATTCATAAATTTTATACCTCATTGTTATCTTTGTACTTCAAGGTTCGAAACTCACCAGAGGTAGAGATTTTAATTCAATGTTACAACCTCCATAATAATTGTAGACATCGGTGAGACTCAGTATGTCTGAGGGACATCAACTGTATATGATTAAGACGTTGTTTGATAGCGTAAAATTTTCTGAATAGTGAACTAGCCTCTGGATATTCAGTTGTCAACTCCCCAACGTATGTAAGAGTGAATTATTGTAAAAACGCGATCATTATTAATGACTAAAAGAAAAAGTCGATCACAGAGAAACAAAACAACTAACATAACATTTAAAATCAAATAAAATATGAAAGCTTACTTCTGCAATTCTATATAGTGGGACGGTGTGTACTTCTTATAAGAGAGTGATAAAATATTTCAGTCCGAGATAATGAAGATGTATCACAATTATAGTGGCAAACGGCTTTTGACAGTTCTTGATGAACAAAATAATGTATAGCATAAAAGTAAAGGATGTTGCGTAATTAGTACGTTATAAAAGACCTGCGCAAGGAGTTACATAGAATGTTAATGGGCATTAAAAACCCTCAATATTTCTAAGCATATGAAGGAATTAATAAATCGACAAAATTCATCAATAAAAGGGGACTGATATCTTTATTACTGAAACATAGAACAGTATTATCAGAGAAAGTTGTACATCAGGTTAGAAATGATTTCCATTTAAATATGAATTTGCCAAAAAGAACTAAAGAACAAAAATGCATTGGCATTGAACGTTTTCGAATCGAAAATCTTGAACTACAGTTTCCTGTTGGATCATACAGGATCGGCTTGTATTAAAAAAAATGGAATTGCTGTTGAATGTGATGAAAACAGCCACAAAGATCGGAATGAAGAAACAGAAATTGCAATACAAACATTCATAGAAACCAAGTTAAAATGTTTCGCTTTAATCCAGACGAGAAAACCTTCGACATTAAAGTTGTTACATGTCTTGTAAAAACAGTTATACAACAAAAAATTCTTGACTGAAAGGAGAAACGGGGAAAGCAACAGTCGTTCACAATTTACTCTCCACCTCACATTATATACTGGCTCGTGGAGCATAGCTAGACAATTGGTAGTTTTACGAGTATTACAGAGTTATTATTTTTAATAAATCACCTATACCTGGTGTACAGTAGGATTAAGCCCATTTCGTTCATTGCTAAGGCGCTATTTCAGTATCGGAATGCGTCGGCAACGCTAATAAGATTTTGGAGGGGGAATTGCAGTTGCGCTTGAGACACCAAGCTGTTCCAACGTGCTGAGAGCTCCGTTATGCCGCGTGTTTACGAGTGGTGGTAGTTATGATTGCTCTACTTTCTTTCGGAAGGGCAGTGATTATTTACAATTAATTGTGGTAGAGTTTATAACCATGTTTTGTTTTATTACTAGCGGTCTCGACCGTTGGTTAGCTTCTGATATGGCTACGTTATTTCCAAAGAAGTGTACCCTCCGATTTGAATTTGAAAAGTCTACCTGTCACGTACAACCGACGTCGCTGGACATTCATGATTGGATCGGGGACATCATTGGCATCAATTCTGATCAGATGCACACTGCATATAACGATATGGGGCAGTATTACCAGGTGATCAAAAAGTCAGTATAAATTTGAAAACTTAATAAACCACGGGATAATGTAGATAGAGACGTAAAAATTGACACACATGTTTGGAATGACATGGAGTTTTATTAGAACCACCCCATACTGCTAGACGCGTGAAAGATCTCTTGCGCGCGTTGTTTGGTGATGATGATGTGCTCAGCCGCCACTTTCGTCATGCTTGGCCTCCCAGGTCCCCAGACCTCAGTCCGTTGCGATTATTGGCTTTGGAGTTACATGAAGTCGCAAGGTATCGTGATCGACCGATATCTCTAGGGATGCTGAAAGATTACATCCGACGCTAATGCCTCACCATAACCCCGGACATGCTTTACAGTGCTGTTCACAACATTATCCCTCGACTACAGCTATTGTTGAGGAATGATGGTGGACATATTGAGCATTTCCTGTAAAGAACATCATCTTCGCTTTGCCTTACTTTGTTATGCTAATTATTGCTATTCTGATCAGATGAAGCGCCATCTGTCGGACATTTTTTGAACTTTTGTATTTTTTTGTTTCTAATAAAACCCCATGTCGTTCCAAGCATGTGTGTCAATTTGTACCTCTTTATCTATGTTATTCCGTGATTTATTCAGTTTTCAAATTTATACTGACTTTTTGATCACCCGGTATTTTTTGTCAAATTACTGAACCCTGTGTTTCTGGATAAGATACTCATGAAGCACGGCGGGAGAGCTGAATTCCGCTTTCGGGATAACTCTGTACGTAGTGTCACACTTAACTAATGGTGACGTAGAGTATAAATACGTGCGTATTTTTAATCTGCCCTTGGAAGTTGAAAACTGCTATTTTAAATATGTGTTAGCCAAGTATAGGGATGTAGAACAGATTCTTAATGAGCGCTGGTCTATCCGACATAGGTTTCAGTGCTACGGTGGTGTTAGAGCAGCAAAAATGCATGTTAATGTCAATATTCCTTCCCATATTATGGTCTGCGACTACAGGGTTCAAGTTACGTACAGTGGTCAGACTTTGACGTGTCATATCTGCAATGAGAGTGGCCACATGCGCCAAGATTGTTCCACAGGTTTTTTTGTCTTAAAATACGTTACAGCAACGGAAACGCCTGACGCTCGCGGAGATCATTGCCGATAATCAGGCGGTATAAAGTACTACGCCCGATAGTGCACCTAAGTTGCACGAACGGCAAGTAGTACGAATAGAGGAATTTTCAACCCTGGCTAGGGAAACTACGTACAGAAATACACTGCCACCAAAAAGAGAGGTAGAAATTGTGACGGTGTTAGCTCTGAGGAAGATGTACACAGCACACCAGAATCAACGAGAAAGGAATCGCAGGAACGTGGACCAGGAAGTTCCTAAAAGGTTCCATTCTAGTAGACGATTTTTCGTCATGCACGTCAAACAGCGACACTTCAGCTGCTGTTACGGCGTCATAGGTGGCGGATGGTCGGCTGTCGAACCGTCCGCAGCAATACATTCCGGTGGAGCAGAGAAACCGATATGTGAACCACAGGTTGCTGCAGGGACAGCTGTGGTGGTAAACAAACCACGCCTCTAGCAAACAGCAAGAGCTCGCGAAGCGGAAACACAACAGGAATCTTATCATAACAATAACAAGGAAAACGAACATACACGGCAGTCGGAGACGGAAGATGTCAACAAACATCTTCAGGCAGAGGTTGATGACAAGCAAGTTGTTAGCGGAAATACTTTCTCAGCTGGGCTGCAGCCGGAAGACAAGTCGAGAGCGATTCCGGTTGCAGTGCTGAGACCGCCGTTGGCCGTTGACCCACTCATGCCGCCGTCTGCAGAGATGGCGCTGCAGGAACAGAATCCAACCAAATGTGAATACTGTAGGCAAGAAAAATAAGAATAAGGGTACCGGAAGGAGGGGGGGGGGGGGGGGAACACAACCAGCAAGACATGAATTTCCTAACGGAAACACAAATGGAATGGTATGAAGATCCGATCGTTAGCGTCGATTATTTCCTCCCCCTTCCTGCAGAGGTATCATTATGTCACAGGAATATAAAATAACGACGTTAAATACTAACAAAATCAGATCTGAAGTCAAGGTGCGTGCTCTACAACAATACAGGGTGATCCATTGATAGTGACTGGGCCAAATGTTTCACGAAATAAGCGTCAAACGAAAAAACTACAAAGAACGAAACTTGTCTAGCTTGAAGGGGGGCACCAGATGGCGCTATGGTTGGGCCGCTAGATGGCGCTGCCATAGGTCAAACGGATATCAACTGGTTTTTTTTTAATAGGAACCCCCGTTTTTATTACAAATTCTTGTAATACGTAAAGAAATATGAATGTTTTAGTTGGACCCATTTTTTCGCTTTGTGATAGATGGCGCTGTAATAGCCACAAACGTGTAAGTACGTGGTATCACGTAACATTCCACCAGTGCGGACGGAATTTGCTTCGTGATACATTACCCGTGTTAAAATGGACCGTTTACCAATTGCGGGAAAGCTCGATATCGTGTTGATGTATGGCTATTGTGATCAAAATGCACAACGGGCGCGTGCTATGTATGCTGCCCGGTATCCTGGACGACATCATCCAAGTGTCCGGACCGTTCGCCGGATAGTTACGTTATTTAAGGAAACAGGAATTGCTCAGCCACATGTGAAAGGTCAACCACTATCTGCGACAAATGATGATGCCCAAGTAGGTGTTTTAGCTGCTGTCGCGGCTAATCTGCACTTCAGTAGCAGACAAATTGCGCGAGAATCGGGAATCTAAAAATCGTCGGTGTTGAGAATGCTACATGAACATCGATTGCACTCGTACCATATTTCTACGCACCAGCAATTGTATGGCGACAACTTTGAACATCAGCGACCTTGGCGGGTTAATGTATGGTGCGGCACTATGGGAGGAAGGATAATTGGCCCCCATTTTATCGATGACAATCTAAATGGTGTACTGTATGCTGCTTTTCCTACGTAATGTTCTACAGATGTTACTAGAAGATTTTCACTGCAAGACAGAATGGCGATGTACTTCCAACACGATGGAAGTCCGGCACATAGCACGCGTGCGGGTGAAGCGGTATTGAATAGCATATTTCGTGACAGGAGGATTGGTCGTCGAAGCACCATACCGCACTTTCACCGAATCTGACGTCCCCAGATTTCTTTCTGTGGGGAAAGTTGAAGAATATTTGCTATCGTGATCCACCGACAACGCCTGACAACATGCGTCAGCGCATTGTCGATGTATGTACGGACATTTCGGAGGGCGAACTATTTGCTCTTGAGAGGAATGTCGTTACGCGCATTGCCAAATGCATTGAGGTTGACGGACATCATTTTGCGCATTTCTTGCATTAATGTGGTATTTACAGGTAATCACGCTGTAATGGCATGCGTTCTCAGAAATGATAAGTTCACAAAGGTACATGTATCACATTGGAACAACCGAAATAAAATGTTCAAACGTACCTACGTTCTGCAATTTAATTTGAAAAACCTACCTGTTACCAAGTGTTCGTCTAAAATTGTGTCACATGTTTGTGACTATTACAGCGCCATCAAGCTAGACAAGTTTCGTTCTTTGTAGTTTTTTTGTTTGACGCTTATTTCGCGAGACATTCGGCCCGGTCATGACCAATGGACCATCCCGTACATTTACGAGTCGGAAACAACATAGCCATTTTGCGAGAGGTGGCGTTGTAGCAAATAATCCTTCCCGGTTTTGTAGCAGTAACAACAGAAATGAACTTGGGTACCGCCGTCTTAATTAGGGAAGGCATTCCAGTCACCCACATCGAAAGGCTAGAATAGGGCCGAGGATTGAGCGTCAATACTTTTGGCGTTACTGTCATTAATTTGTACGCACCTTCCGGAAGTAGTCGTCAAGCTGACAAAGCAAGATTTTATAAGGAAGATATCATTTATTTACTGCGGAAAAGTCCTCAGGTGCTTGTCATTGGAGGTGACTGTGATTGTTTATTATTCCGGAAAGATCAGACCCCAAATTTTAATTATTCACCTGAGTTAAACCGTCTTGTTTATGATTTTAAACTCAAAGACGCTTGGGAAGTTCGGTACCCAACATTAGTGAGGTTCACACACATCGTTGGAAATTCATGTAGCAGATTAGACAGGATTTGTGTGTCTGTAAATTTAGAAAATAACTTATTAAATGTAAAAACGATTCCTACCAGCTTCTCAGACCACAGTGGCGTCGTCGCGTGTATAAACTTAAAACAACAACTCACGCGCTGGTTTAAACATCCGTGGTATCTTAACATTTCATTATAAGCAGAATCATATCTGGAGGAGGCAGTTAGGCGTGCAAGGGACCAGTGCCTACGTAATGACTTCCATAGCACCATAGAGTGGTGGACCTGTAAAGTGAAACCAAAACTGCGCAGAGTTCTTATATACGTTGATTTTGAACGAGCTACTGGAACTAAAAGGACAATGGAATTTTATTACTGCCTATTACGAGATCTGTGTGACCGAGCCGATGCCACGGCTACTGGAATAGAGGATATTCGGAAAATCAAAGCCAAATTAATCAGTCTTAAACGGGAGCAGTTAGCAGGCTTTAAGGTACGATCCAAAGTTAAATCAGTAGGTGAAGACAAAACGGTGGCATTGTATCACCTTGTAAAACACTCGAAGAATAGAAGGAGGGCTTTCATTGATGAACTTAAACTCGACGACGGCACGACGTTCACCAATCAAAGAGATATCGTCAGAGAACTTTACAGCTACTATGTCAGGACGTATACGTGAAGCATTCCCCATGCAGACAGTGCTTCTCAACTTCTTGATGTTACTACTTCGAGTATAAGGGCAGACGAAAGTGACAGTATTTCTTCGGGCTTCAGTAACGAAGATGTTTCAGAAATAATCTGCAGTTCCCCGACTAACAAGTCCCCTGGACCTGACGGTTTTCCCCACCGAATTTTATAAAAAGTATTGGCATGTAATTGGAGAGAAGGTCACTTACATGGTGAATGAGGTCCTGCAGGGCAGTCTGTTCCAGTAAACTTTAAGGAATGTAAAATTGCTCTCATCCCCAAGAAAAGCAGGTGAAAATATTTAACCAGTCTTCGACCGATATCACTACTGAATTCCGATTACTAGTTTGTGGCTCGTGCAGTTAAAGATGAGTATCTACCGCTCACTTCCAAAATAATTTGCAAACAGGAGACTGTGCTTATCGGCGGACTATATTGCTAACGGTAGCTTTTTATTGGGATTTTATTGCGCTATCCGGCGCCAGCAACGTAAAATGTGGTCTGATCTTTCTCGATGTTTTAAAGGCATTTGAACGTGTCAATCACACGTACCTCCTAGAGACAATGAAGCGCGTGGGCTTCTTACAGACCACGATCGCAATAATAAAAAATGTGGCCACGGGAATCAGTGCTAAAATTTCAGTAAACTCGCAACTAACGCAACGGCTCCCAATAAAGAGAGATGTTTCTGAGGGCAGCCCCTTGTCCATGTTACAGTTCTTCATTTCGTAAGAGCCGGTACTCACTCAACTATAGGCGAGGCTGAGATGGATAACGATTTCAGGAGTGAAATCAGTAATAGGAGCCTATGTGGACGATGTCGGGATAGTTATAAGAGATGAGTATGACTTCACTACGCTCGAAACTGTACTCCAGACCTACTGTCAGAAATCTGGAGCACAAATAAATGAACGGAAAAACAAATTTTTAAATCTGAGAGGACTTCATCATTATCAAATTTCATGTGCCACACGCGTTCATGAACACAAAGCTCTAGGAATAGTGTTGACAGCGTCCACGTTAAACATGACGGCAGCGAAATGGCGGGATGTGGCTCACAAAATCAATGGTGCGTTAATTGATAACTACCACGGAAGTCTGAACCTATTTGGCAGAATTAAGTTGATTAATGTGTGTGTTTTATCTAAAGCCTTCTTCCTACTTCTGTGGGAGAGCCTAAAAATAACATGTCAAAGCTTACGAATTTTCTGCGGAAAGACGAGATCTTTCGTGTATCTGTAAGAACGGTAGCACTGCATCCTGCAAATGGGAGGATGGGATTAGTTGAAATACAGAGCAAAATACTGACTCTGTACGTTAAAGGAACAGCGGCAATCATTCAGAATGAATCTCATGGCGTTACGGCATAGTTACTTCATGCTGTCAGGCCACAAAGTCTTGAACATTCGCTGAATGTTCAATCTATTTGTTACTGACTTTAAAATATCAGAGAGTATTATCTTGGGTATAGCCACCATAGTCACAAGTTACGGCTGCCGCAATCTTTAACGCCAAAAGTCATTATGGTGGAAAGGAGGGAACACAAAGGCCAGAATCCGATAGTCAACAAATACAGTGAGTATTGGAGCAAGGCGGACTCTGGCGCACTCTGCATTGTTGCCAGATGTATCCAAGATGGTGGCATGTATATTTGTCAATAGTGCATGATGTAATTCAAGATGGCAGCTGTGACGTCATTCAAGATATTTTGGCGGGAAGATAGGTCAATTGGGCAACCTCCACTAACCTAACCCCCTCTTCCCCCCTCCCCCAGAAAAATGGCGGGAAGTTCAAATTCCAGCAGGATAATGCATCACACCATAATTAACTCTACTAACCTAAGAAAACGGCTGGAGAACAGGTCACCTGGACTACCCCAACTAACCTGTCACCCGACCACCACCTCCTTCTTGGAACTGGTGCCAAGTTTGAATTTTGGTGGTAAAGAAAGGTCACCTTTGCTATCTCTACTAACCTAAGAAAATGGTGGGAAAAAAGGGCAGTTGGGCAATGTCCACTAACCTAAGTCACTCGATCACCAACTCCTCCTGTGGATTAGCGGCCATAGGACTCAATCTATGCTGCACATAAGTCTTTATTTAAACAATTTGATGCAGTACCGCCATCTGGTGTGTTCACCTCGAGGTCTGGACTCCAAATGACTTAGTGCACTGTATTGTCACCAGAGGGCGCAGTCGTCCGTGATGTAATACAATATGGCTGTCTGGGGTGGGGCAAAAAGGCGGGAAAACGATTATGCCTGTGCTAGACATAAGTCTTTATTTTGTAGGCAATGCGTCCACCATGAAATCTAGATTCCAGGTGATCTAGCGCACAATACAGCCACCAGAGGCTGTTGTCATCTCTCATGTGACATAATCCAAGCTGATGGTCTGGAGGGGAAAATGGCGCGAAAATGGCTCAGTCTACATTGGGCTGCTCGAGGGAGTAAGGAAGGAGTTTACTGTATTTATTTTGGAACAATATTTAGGGATGGAGTATATTTATCACACTGATACAGAACACACGCTCTGACATGCTTGGGGTGATGCCACACAGCCCAAAGACGTGTAAACTACTTCTAAATAACGCTCTGCACACATGAAAAAAATGTTTCAAATGGCTCTGAGCACTATCGAGCTTAACATCTGAGGTCATCAGTCCCCTAGAATTTAGAACAACTTAAACCTAACTAACCCAAGGACATCACACACATCCATACCTGAAGCAGGATTCGAACCTGCGACCATAGCGGTCGCGCGGTTCCAGACTGAAGCACCTAGAACCGCTTGGACATACTGGCTGGCTTGCACACATGCAAACATCTCCTAAATCACCGAAATAATTTCAGTACAGCCTACAGACCTGCTAGCAGGATAATGCAACACCCACAGCTGCTAATCGTAAACTGTCGAAATAATGCATTCCACAGACTACACACATGAAAACTACTACACCAAAATAATTTCAGCATACAGCATACGGACATGCAAACTGCTCCTAAGTACTGCAGCCCACTGATGTGTAGACGCAGTACACGTAAACTGTCCAAATAACAAATAGCGCAGCTTACAGAACTGCCCACAAAATGCTGCAACAGATACACACAGGTACCGACCGCTGCCACCCCATTAAGTGACACGGCCATGAGTTGTCAAACAATGCACAGGCACCCTCAAGCATCATACTTGACACATGAGAAATTCCTCTCGAAAATACATGATCACCTAGGCACCACTGCTATGTGACTGAAGCGGAGCGAAACCCTTTTTGCAGGGCGCAGACGCTCCAAGGTCGTACGCTCGTCCTCTCAATTTGAAAGAGTCCCCAACTACGCTTACTATTCGTCAACTTTCGAAATCATACAGTGCACACCCGTTCACAAAATAATGCAACAAACATCAAAACACCTAACATATTCTCAAACTATTATGCATGACTAACGTTCGCTGCGCTTAAACCAGCGGAAATCCAGTGGACAAACACTCATAATATGTAAAAACGCTTTTGAACTATCGTCAACGTATCAGAGGCTCCAACGCACTTAGGAGAACCAGCCAGATGCAAGCCATCGCCGAACGCAACCAGCGCGAGTCAACAGTTTCACACCGCTGCCGGCGGCATGTGAAATTCACATCTACAGTTAGACTTCTTCGAGTGCTGTACTGACGTCACATGTCTATTAGAATGAATGCCAAGTTATTCTCTGGGCTGCGTGCATGTGTGTTTACTGTTGCTTACGCGATACTTACAGGCACTGACATCACATCTCTATGTAAATAAGCGCCATGTGTTCACCTCTCTCTACCAGTGGTCCAGCGCTAAAAGAGATGTCGCAATGCTTCCCAAAATAGCACAGGCCGCTTTGTCTTCCTCGCGACCCTAACGAGACATTCGAGCTGCATGTAGCCCATGCGGATAGAAACCTGTGCATACCAACGCCACAGGTCTAACATCTACTGCTTTCTCCCAAGCAATTGTAACGGGACATCAAGTGTTCCCTTCCTGCTTTCAACATACACACAAACGTTCTCTCAGCTAAAAGCCTTCATCATGTCTCTGCAAGCACGTGAAAACATCGTTAATCATAACAGCATTCTTGTTGTTGTGCCTTGGTGATCACATATTTTCGAGAGGAATTTCTCAGGTGTCAAGTATGAAAGGGATGTCACCACCTCATGCTGGAGGGCGCCTGAGCATGGTTCGACAGCTGACGGCTTCGACACTTCGTTGGGGGCTGCCGCTAGCCTCCTGTGCAATCTAGTGGACAGGTGGCGGCGGTTGGTGCCTGTGTGTCTGTTGCATTATTTTGTTGGCAGGTCTGTAGGCAGCACTATGTGTTATTTGGACAGTTTACGAGTACTGAGCGCGTCTACACATCAGTGTGCTGCATTATTTAGGAGCAGTTTGCATGTCTGTGTGCTGAAATCATTTCGGTGCAATAGTTTGGATGTGTGTAGGCGCCATGTGTTCACCTCTCTCTACCTGTGGTCCAGCGCCGAAAGAGATGTCACAATGCTTCCCATTGCTGCAGTTTACAATTAGCAGCTGTGTGTGATGCATTATTTTTCTAGCAGGTCTGTAGGCTGTACTGAAATTATTTCGGAAATTTAGGAGATGTTTGCATGTGTGCAGAGCGTTATTTAGGAGTAGTTTACACGTCTGTGGACTGTGTGGCGTCACCCCAAGCATGTCAGAGCTTCTGTTCTGTATCAGTGTGATAAATATACTCCATCCCTAAATAAATTGCTACAAAATAAGTACAGTACACTCCTTCCGGACTCCCTCAAGCAGTCCTGCGTAGACTGAGCCATTTTCGCGCCATTTTCCCCTCCAGACCATCACCTTAGATTATGTCACATGAGGGATGACAGCACCCTCTGGCGGCTGTATTGTGTTCTAGGTCACGTGGAATCTAGATTTCGTAGTGGACGCTTTGCCTACAAAATAAAGACTTATGTCTAGCACAGGCATAGTCGTTTTCCCACCATTTTGCCCAACCCCCCGATCGCCATATTGGATTATGTCACGGACGATAGCGCCCTCTGGTGACAGTAAAGTGTACTGAGTCAGTTGGAGTCCGGATCTCGTGGTGAACAAACTGGATGGTGGTACTGCATTAAATTGTTTCATTAAGGACTTACGTGCAGCACAGGTCGAGTACTATGCCCGCCAGTGCATAGGAGGAGGTGGCGGTCAAGTGACTTAGGTCAGTGGAGGTAGACCAACTGCCCTTTTTTCCCGCCATTTTCTTAGGTTAGTAGAGATAGCAAAAGTGACCTTTCTTTACCACCAAAATTCCAGGTGACCTATCTTCCCGCCATTTTCTTAAGTTAGTAGAGATAACCATGGTGTGATGCATTATCCTCATGGAATTTGAACTTCCCACCCTTATTCTGGTGGAGGGGGGGAGGCGTTGTTAGGCTAGTGGAGATTGCCAAATTGACCTATCTTCCCACCAAAATCTACCTTCTTGGATGACATCAGAGCCTCCATACTGGATGATCCCATGAACTGCTGCCAAGTTTACACTCCGCCATCTTGGATGACGTCATCGCCAGCATCATGGATACATCTGGCAACAATGCAGAGTGCACCAGAAACCACCTTGTCCCAGTACTAAAGTGGAGTAAATAGGGTTACAGTATGGAAAAATGTTTGTTGTAGTGTACTTAGCTCTGATGCTCGTACCACTTGGTGCAAAGCCATCAATCTAATAAGTACCAATAAGAGACTTGAAAAGAGAGGACTCAGTGATACCAGTCTCTGTACTCACTGCAACCTTGTAGGTACAGTTCTGCACAGATACACCTGCCAGAAACGTATTAACAACCGAAACTGGATTCCAGAAAAAGTCGCACTTATCACTCGCAGTGTTCCCGACAATATCCTGGTGATGATACTATGTCGACCTGATACTCAATTTTATCCACAAATAAGTAATAATGCTGTGAGTACGTTACTGGGTAACTATTCTAGTTCTGTCTTTAACAAACTTGGCGATGACAATCACGTCGAATACAAAATGCATATGGAACTCGAATGTGCAAAAACTATTAAATACAAGATTCATGACAGGAATTTTGGAAATATGCTTAAAATTTTATTCAAGAAAATGGGAGTAGGGTAGTATACTCGAATGTGCGGTGGTGGATCTGGGACGTGTGGCACCTGTAGTGCTGCGAAGATGCCCCACAGCTATTGCGTTGTGTCCTGATCCCACCCACCACGCCTATGTATGTGCCTATAACACTGCAAATGGATGTCTTGGAAATTCTTGGTTCCAAGATGAGAAACATCTTTTGTTTCCCAATCTTCTTACAACGACACTAACAGCGTTACCCAAAAAAGGGGATTTAGTTATTTTTCTGAATTCACAATTATAGTCTTACAAGATGTGGGATTGTTGATATAAAACAACAAAAATAACGTGATTAAGGTTTGTTTCAATTTAAAAAAAAGTGACAGTGTGTTGGCAAAGAAACAGAAAAAAAAGCAGGAGAACCGGATTCAAAACTCAGGAGCGGTAAAGATTTTAATTCAATATTCCAACCTCCATAATTCTCATAGATACAGGTGAAACTCAATATGTCTCAGGAACAACTACTGTATATGACTAATCCGTTGTGTGATAGTGTACAACTTTCTGAATAGGGAACTAGCCTCTGGAAAGTGAGCAGTCAACTCCCCAACGAATGTAAGAGTGAGTTATTGTAAAAACGTGAACGCAGTTAATGAAAAAAAGAAAAAGTCGATCCAAGAGAAACAAAACAACTAATATAAAATTTAAAATGTAATATTACTTCTACTTTTCTATATAGTGGGACAGTGTCTGTACTTGTTATAAGAGGAGTGTGATAAAATACAACAGTCCTCGAGAATGAAAATGTATCACAAGTATGGTGGCAAACGGCTTTTGACAGTTCTTGAACAAAATAATGTATGGTATAAAGGAAGCGATATTGCGGAAATACTGCATTATGAAAGACCTACATAAGCAGTTAGAAAGAATGTTAATGGAGAAGATCAACAGTCATTAAAAATCCTCAATATTTCTAAGAATAGGAACTTATAAGGAATTCATAAATCTACAAAATTCACCAGTAAAAGGGGACTGACTTCTTCATTATTGAAACATACAACAGTATGTTCAGAAAAAGTTTTAGATCTGATTAGAAATGATTTCCAGTTATATATGGATTTACCAGAAAGAACTAGAGGTCAAAAAGTCGTTGGTGAAATCACTGAACGTTTTCCAAACGAAAACCTTGAACTGCAGTTTTATGTAAAACCTTACAGAATCGATTTGTATTTTAAAAAAATGGAATTGCTGTTGAATGTGATGAAAACAGCCACAAAGATCAGAATGAAGAAAACGAAATTGAAAGACAGACATTCATAGAAAACAAGTTAAAATGGGTGTTTATTCACTTTAATCCTGACAAGCAATACTTGGACATTAAAGATGTTATATGTGATGAGTTATACAACAAAAAATTCTTGACTGAAAGGGGAAGTGTTTGCGATGTGGTCCTTTCCCACGTGGGTTACAATATTCCTCAAACGCGTATTATCAGTCTTCCATTTGAAATCCCAATGCAAATGATTGCTCGTAGGCCCATACCTTATGGGAATGTGTTTTCAGTGACTAATGAGAAATGGGGCAGTGGCTTTCGGTTACAAGATTACAACAGAGTGTGCCTGTATTGAACTGAAACAGCACTTCTCGTCCTTTCTCGCCATAGACGGTTACAGAGCTTTCATATCTTGCAATGGACAGACGCACACGTGCTCCTACAGCAATGCAACGTCTCATTTTCGACAAACTTGTCCGAATAAGCGGCGCCCTGTAGAGCTCCCGCTTGTCGGGGATAGAGCATAACCGTAGGAAAACTGGTATGCGTCAGTAGCTTTAGGTATTGTTCCGATTCGGGCCTCATCACTTCATGTGGCCGACGTTGCATACGAATCGTCCGCGGCACCAGCAATCTCGGACAAGCCTATAACGACAAATGACAATGTGATGGACGTCGCAGAAATTGACGAAATAGCCCTCATCCGAGAAAATTCTCTTCGAGATGAAGCGACAAATGAAACGTTTGTGCCAGACATCCATCCAGAGCCGCGAAACCGTGATGATACTACATCTGATATAATCCCGGACATCACGCAAAATTCAGAGAGTGGGAGCAGTTCAGCTGCCTCCTCACAAACTCGTGTTTCCCGTAAAGACCCTAGTCCATTCCCAAGTAGGAGATATACGAGCAATTCAACGAGCAAAGCTTCAAAAAGAAAACATCGACAAGGCCGCGGCACCGGAAATTCAGATGCAACTTCTAACGCTGACCAACAATGCCCCCCTGACAGTCGACCCTGTTGCGTCGCTCGAAACAGAAGCAGAACGCCGGGGCGAGGCAACTGTTCGGCATCTCAGGGAGTTCCTTAACAAACAGGAGAAAGAACTCAGCATTAGAGGTGGGCAACAAGATTCTTTTTCCCGCTTCGATTCCTACGATTCAATCTCCCATTGCGAGTCGATTCCTACGATTCGTTCACGATTCTTTCACGATTCATTATAGTCTGCAATGGCACGATTCTTACAGAATGAAAAAAGTTCTAGATGTTACGCACATATGGCAGGACACGTCTGAAATTGTCAGTGGGGTTAGAATCGAACTGTGACATGATAAGATATGCCAGAAATAGTTTATTTATGAGCAAACATGCATATGACGTTACAAGTGTGATTCTCGATTTATACGTGTAATGCCGTAATTGATGATAGGTCACATTTGATTTGATTGCATCAGTTGTTTTATTTCAGTATGCCAGGAAAGAGGAGGCGATTTGTGCGAAAGGTGGTGCAAAATTACGTGGTATGTCAGTTTGGTTGTGTGGCTTGAACGTATGTAACTTCAGATGTCTGTTTTATAGTAACAGAATCTAGCAGTGAGGCAGACGTAGTTTGTTTTTCTGTGCTAAGATATCTTTCCAAGTTCATATCACCCTTGTAATTCATAACGCAGTTGACAGCCCTCCCACACAGCAAATTTGGCTTAACTTTCATTTCTTCTACATCTACATGACTACTCTGCAATTCACATTTAAGTGCTTGGCAGAGGGTTCATCGAACCACAATCATACTATCTCTCTACTATTCCACTCCCGAAAAGCGAGCGGGAAAAACGAACACCTAAACCTTTCTGTTCGAGCTCTGATTTCTCTTATTTTATTTTGATGATCATTCCTACCTATGTAGGTTGGGCTCAACAAAATATTTTCGCATTCGGAAGAGAAAGTTGGTGACTGAAATTTCGTAAAAAGGTCTCGCCGCGACGAAAAACGTCTATGCTTTAATGACTTCCATCCCAACTCGTGTATCATATCTGCCACACTCTCTCCCCTATAACGTGATAATACAAAACGAGCTGCCCTTTTTTGCACCCTTTCGATGTCCTCCGTCAATCCCACCTGGTAAGGATCCCACACCGCGCAGCAATATTCTAACAGAGGACGAACGAGTGTAGTGTAAGCTGTCTCTTTAGTGGACTTGTTGCATCTTCTAAGTGTCCTGCCAATGAAACGCAACCTTTGGCTCGCCTTCCCGACAATATTATCTATGTGGTCCTTCCAACTGAAGTTGTTCGTAATTTTAACACCCAGGTACTTAGTTGAATTGACAGCCTTGAGAATTGTACTATTTATCGAGTAATCGAATTCCAACGGATTTCTTTTGGAACTCATGTGGATCATCTCACACTTTTCGTTATTTAGCGTCAACTGCCACCTGACACACCATACAGCAATCTTTTCTAAATCGCTTTGCAACTGATACTGGTCTTCGGATGACCTTACTAGACGGTAAATTACAGCATCATCTGCGAACAATCTAAGAGAACTGCTCAGATTGTCACCCAGGTCATTTATATAGATCAGGAACAGCAGAGGTCCCAAGACGCTTCCCTGGGGAAGCTTTTAATTTGTCTGAGAACTTGCCGCTGTCACTACTATTTAATGAGAAGACGACATACTTCTAAACAGTAGGATTCAATCGTATACAGCGACGTTACTTCACTAAAATTTAATATGAATCTGAACACGATAACATTCGAAAACTCGAATTTGAAATTATTAATTAAAAAAGCTTTTGTTTAAAGACGGTATTACACGGTGATCCGCCAAGAAAGGTATTGGTTAGAGAGCCTATCTTCTCTCTATGTGTTGTTGTTGTTGTTGTTTCAGTCCTGAGACTGGTTTGATGCAGCTCTCCATGCAACTCTATCCTGTGCAAGCTTCTTCATCTCCCAATACCTACTGCAACCTACATCCTTCTGAATCTGCTTAGTGTATTCATCTCTTGGTCTCCCTCGACGATTTTTACCCTCCATGCTGCCCTCCAATGCTAAATTTGTGATCCCTTGATGCCTCAAAACATGTCCTACCAACCGATCCCTTCTTCTAGTCAAGTTGTGCCACAAACTTCTCTTCTCCCCAATCCTGTTCAATACCTCCTCATTAGTTACGTTATCTATCCACCTTATCTTCAGCATTCTTCTGTAGCACCACATTTCGAAAGCTTCTATTCTCTTCTTGTCCGAACTAGTTATCGTCCATGTTTCACTTCCATACATGGCTACACTCCATACAAATACTTTCAGAAACGACTTCCTGATACATAAATCTACATTCGATGTTAACAAATTTCTCTTCTTCAGAAAAGCTTTCCTTGCCATTGCCAGTCTACATTTTATATCGTCTCTACTTCGACCATCATCAGTTATTTTACTTCCTAAATAGCAAAACTCCTTTACTACTTTAAGTGTCTCATTTCCTAATCTAATTCCCTCAGCATCACCCGATTTAATTTGACTACATTCCATTATCCTCGTTTTGCTTTTGTTGATGTTCATCTTATATCCTCCTTTCAAGACACTGTCCATTCCGTTCAACTGCTTTTCCAAGTCCTTTGCCGTCTCTGTCAGAATTACAATGTCATCGGCGAACCTCAAAGTTTTTACTTCTTCTCCGTGAATTTTAATACCTACGTCGAGTTTTTCTTTTGTTTCCTTTACTGCTTGCTCAATATACAGATTGAATAACATCGGGGAGAGGCTACAACCATGTCTCACTCCTTTCCCAACCACTGCTTCCCTTTCATGCCCCTCTACTCTTATGACTGCCATCTGGTTTCTGTACAAATTGTAAATAGCCTTTCGCTCCCTGTATTTTACCCCTGCCACCTTCAGAATTTGAAAAAGAGTATTCCAGTCAACATTGTCAAAAGCTTTCTCTAAGTCTACAAATGCTAGAAACGTAGGTTTGCCTTTTCTTAATCTTTCTTCTAAAATAAGTCGTAAGGTCAGTATTGCCTCATGTGTTCCAACATTTCTACGGAATCCAAACTGGTCCTCCCCGAGGTCCGCATCTACCAGTTTTTCCATTCGTCTATAAATAATTCGCGTTAAGATTTTGCAGCTGTGACTTATTAAACTGATAGTTCTGTAATTTTCACATCTGTCAGCACCTGCTTTCTTTGGGATTGGAATTATTATATTCTTCTTGAAGTCTGAGGGTATTTCGCCTGTCTCGTACATCTTGCTCACCAGCTGGTAGAGTGTTGTTATGACTGGCTCTCCCAAGGCCGTTAGTAGTTCTAATGGAATGTTGTCTACTATGGGGGCCTTGTTTCGACTCAGGTCTTTCAGTGCTCTTTCAAACTCTTCACGCAGTATCTTATCTCCCATTTCGTCTTCATCTACATCCTCTTCCATTTCCATAATATTGTCCTCAAGTACATCGCCCTTGTATAAACCTTCTATATACTCCTTCCACCTTTCTGCCTTCCCTTCTTTGCTTAGAACTGGGTTGCCATCTGAGCTCTTGATATTCATACACGTGGTTCTCTTCTCTCCAAAGGTCTCTTTAATTTTCCTGTAGGCAGTATCTATCTTACCCCTAGTGAGATAAGCTTCTACATCCTTACATTTGTCCTCTAGCCATCCCTGTTTAGCCATTTTGCACTTCCTGTCGATCTCATTTTTGAGACGTTTGTATTCCTTTTTGCCTGCTTCATTTACGGCATTTTTATATTTTCTCCTTTCATCAATTAAATTCAATATTTCTTCTGTTACCCAAAGATTTCTAGCAGCCCTCGTCTTTTTACCTACTTTATCCTCTGCTGCCTTCACTATTTCATCCCTCAAAGCTACCCATTCTTCTTCTACTGTGTTTCTTTCCCCCAATCCTGTCAATTGTTCCCTTATGCTCTCCTTGAAACTCTGTACAACCTCTGGTTCTTTCAGCTTATCCAGATCCCATGTCCTTAAATTCCCACCTTTTGCAGTTTCTTCAGTTTTAATCTACAGGTCATAACCAATAGATTGTGGTCAGTGTCCACATCTGCCCCTGGAAATGTCTTACAATTTAAAACCTGGTTCCTAAATCTCTGTCTTACCATTATATAATCTATCTGATACCTTTTATTATTTCCAGGATTCTTCCATGTATACAACCTTCTTTTATGATTCTTGAACCAAGAGTTAGCTATGATTAAATTATGCTCTGTGCAAAATTCTACCAGGCGGCTTCCACTTTCATTTCTTAGCCCCAATCCATAATCACCTACTATGTTTCCTTCTCTCCGTTTTCCTACTGACGAATTCCAGTCACCCATGACTATTAAATTTTCGTCTCCCTTCACTACCTGAATAATTTCTTTTATCTCATCATACATTTCTTCAATTTCTTCGTCATCTGCAGACCTAGTTATCATATAAACTTGTACTACTGTAGTAGTCATGTGCTTTGTGTCTATCTTGGCCACAATAATGCGTTCACTATGCTGTTTGTAGTAGCTTACCTGCACTCCTATTTTTATTCATTATTAAACCTACTTCTGCGTTACCCCTATTTAATTTTGTATTTATAACACTGTATTCACCTGACCAAAAGTCTTGTTCCTCCTGCCACCGAACTTGACTAATTCCCACTATATCTAACTTTAACCTATCCATTTCCCTTTTTAAATTTTCTAACCTACCTGCCCGATTAAGGGATCTAACATTCCACGCTCCGATCCGTAGAACGCCAGTTTTCTTTCTCCTGATAACGACGTCCTCCTGAGTAGTCCCCGGCCGGAGATCAGAATGGGGGACTATTTTAACTCCGGAATATTTTACCCAAGAGGACGCCATCATCATTTAATAATACAGTAAAGCTGCATGTCCCCGGGAAAAATTACGGCTGTAGTTTCCCCTTGCTTTCAGCCGTTCGCAGTACCAGCACAGCAAGGCCGTTTTGGTTAATGTTGCAAGGCCAGATCAGTCAATCATCCAGACTGTTGCCCCTGCAACTACTGAAAAGGCTGCTGCCCCTCTTAAGGGACTACATGTTTGTCTGGCCTCTCAACAGACACCCCTCCGTTGTGGTTGCACCTACGGTACGGCCATCTGTATCGCTGAGGCACGCAAGCCTCCCCACCAATGGCAAGGTCCATGGTTCATGGGGGGGGGGGAGGGGGGGGGTCTCTCTATATAGGCTCCTTAATGCTGGTCTAGTGCGACAGCCATTTAGTGGCAGCACTGGTGGAACTAAAAGAATTAGCAAATTAGCAGTGAAGTAATGTCGCTGTATACGATTGTATCCTACACTTTAGAAGTATGTCGTCTTCTCACATAAATAGTAGTGGCAGAAGCAAGTTCTCAGACAAATTAAAAGAAAAATACCTATGCTTTGTAATTCGACGAAACAAAAGTTAAGCTAAATTTTCAGTGTGTGAGGGCTGACAGCTGCTTTATTATGAAATATAGGTTGCTGTGAAATTGGAAAGAGCACAGAAAAACGTAGGAAGATACGAATCCGCGCCTGTGCACTATATAGGGATAACTCGCGCATGCGCACAAGGGGGTACTACTGTCAGCTTTCTGCTTATTTGTTTATGGTTTACTGTTGCTATTAACCTCTGTGACCAGATCCCAACTTCATGTTAGTATATTGAAGATTTTGTCCATTCTTCAAATTTTCGTAAATACAGCAGTCTTTACATAGATAGTCAGGCAGCAGTTAGAGTTGACAGTAAATTGAGTCCATGGTTCAGAGTAGTTCTCAGGGGTAAGACAAGGCTGCAACCTGTCTCCACTGTTGTTCATATTATTTATTGATCATATGATGAAAACAATAGACTGGCTGGGTGAGATTAAGATAGGTGAACACAAAATAAGCAGTCTCGCATATGCTGATGACTTAGTTGTGATTGCGGATTCTATTGAAAGTTTGCAAAGTAATATTTCAGAGCTATATCAGAAATGTAAGGACTATGGGATGAAGATTAGCATCTCCAAAACAAAAGTAATGTCAGTGTGAAAGAGATATAAACGGATTGAGTGCCAAATAGGAGGAACAAAGTTAGAACAGGTGGACAGTTTCAAGTACTTAGGATGCATATTCTCACAGGATGGCAACATAGTGAAAGAACTGGAAGCGAGGTGTAGCAAAGCTAATGCAGAGAGCGCTCAGCTACGATATACTCTCTTCTGCAAGAAGGAAGTCAGTACCAAGACTAAGTTATCTGTGCACCGTTCAATCTTTCGACCAACTTTGTTGTATGGGAGTGAAAGCTGGGTGGATTCAGGTTACCTTATTCATAAGGTTGAGGTTACGGATATGAAAGTAGCTAGGATGATTGCAGGTACTAGTAGATGGGAACAATGGCAGGAGGGTGTGCACAATGAGGAAATCAAAGAAAAACTGGGAATGAACTCTATAGATGTAGCAGTCAGGGCGAACAGGCTTAGATGGTGGGGTCATGTTACACGCATGGGAGAAGCAAGGTTACCGTAGAGACTCATGGGTTCAGCAGTAGAGGGTAGGAGGAGTCGGGGTAGACCAAGGAGAAGGTACCTGGATTCGGTTAAGGATGATTTTGAAGTAATAGGCTTAACATCAGAAGAGAAACCAATGTTAGCACTGAATAGGGGATTATGGAGGAATTTTATAAGGGGGACTATGCTCCAGACTGAACGCTGAAAGGCATAATCAGTCTTAAATGATGATGATGACGATGACAGCAATTAAACAATTTCTTTCCAGCAGACTTTCTTTACTCAAGCTATTTTCGAAAGAGATTCTTTGTACTTTGATTGCTTCGTATTCTAGAAATAGAATGGATCAAACAAGCATTAATCGTCTTAATTCAGGCATATTGCGAGGAAAAGTGTTTGTATTTCTCTCACGATCCACTGTATCGTGATAAGATACGCCACCAATCGTTTATTTCTGAGTAATCATGCATATGACTTTACAAGTGTCATTTTCGATTTGTATGGGTAACGTCTTAAAATTGACGAAAGGTCACGTTTGATTCGATTGCATATTTTGCTTTATTTTAGTACGCCAGGAAAGAGAAACCGACAGAAGTCGGTGAGATGGTCCGATCACGAAACGAATGAATAAACTGTGTAGACTTAACTTCTTCATGGGTAGTATGATATGAGCCACATCACGTCTGCCTTCGTCCCTTCTTCCCAGTCATGGTTTAGCCCAACAACGTCTGGCTTTTCGTCGTCGTCATCCTGCCCTAATCTTATGGATTACAGGCCAGCAGCTCGAATAACAATGTATCCTCCATGGGCGAAATGCTGTATAAATGTAAATTTAGATAAATATATGCTTTTGCAACTTAAGTGCTATAAAATAAAACGAATAGTTGAGACCATAAATCAGAACACTAATACTGTAGCATAATTCTGTGATAGCTATATGGGAGAACAATTACTCAATAAAAAATGACAATAAAAATATAACGACTACTTAATAAATATGAACTTCAAGCTCTCAGAAAATTTAATTAAAATGAACGGCTTCACAAGAAATCAGATGGTTCCCTAAGAGTTTCGCATGGTATTCTCATCTAGTGTGGATGCACGTATTCGCGTGAGGACCATCACCCGTGCATCGTCTGATCGGGCACCGTGAACCGGTCTGCAGTTCCCGATGTTTACGTTTAGGGATCTGATGCGTAGGTGAATGCAATAGGCGTATCGTGTAATATGGCCTTAAGAACGTGAACGAGACAGTGCTAGACATATTACAATATCTCAAATAGCGATATCTTAACCTTGACTATGAATGAAATATTTATCCAGTCACACCATTGGTAGCGAATCTCGTGAAAAACATACAGCCAAGAGTTTGCAATCTGTACCTCAGTTCAATTACGCTATACTTAACTTTGTTACATGATTAAATACATCTTTGTTTCCACAAAGCAGGATAATTCTAAAAAACAGAAACTCCGCCGAACATTAAAAACGGAACAAAAAAGTCGAACATGTCCGGAAAAAGCCGGACGGTTGGTGACCCTGTAAACGTGTAATGATTTAATGGCAAGGTGTTACAACTTTACTGAGTTCATAACAATCGACATTTATTCTATGGTTGGATTAAATAAATTATATATGATTTTAAAACTACTGTAAACACACTGTAATTCGTTTAAAAAGAAAATGATTGCCTAAGGACTGAGAGAATATAAGTTACATGTTCTTTATTTTTCTTCATTTGTTGGCTCTCCTGAAAAGGGCAGAAACCAGGAATGTTTATATACTTTCATCTCTTGAGTTACTTGCGTCGTCGTAAACAGAAGTGATTGTCGTCTTCTTTGTATATGTGCATATTAAAGTGTTAGTTTTTGTCACTAAAATGTATCGTGATAAGAGAAAAAAAAAGTGTTATCTGGAAATATTTTCTAGAAATTAACCCGGTCGTGCTAAATCCGAAATATGTTCTAGTATTTGTTCCTTCAAAGCACGAACGACTTCCAATTTAGCAAGACACAGCATCCTACTGCTGTTCTCACACCCGAAGGTCCTCAGTTGGTAATTGAAAACGAAGTGGAGAGTGTTACTGAAGTAAGAACATCGTTATTTTCAACGTCTGCCGTAGTGCCCTCAACATTGTATTCTATACCCTCGACGTCGACCATAGAACCGATTCAGCCACCAACAAAAAAACAGAGAACAGGGCAGAGCACATTTAGTGATTTCGTCATGAGACCCCTACCAGTGTCGAAGGTCAAAATTTTCACCCATTCAGAATAGTTGAACAGCCAGAATTTAGAGAACTGATACACAATCTAAATCCAAATTATGTATTACCTTCGAGAAAGATTCTCTTGAACGCACTGTTGGATTCAACGTACAATAGTATGAAAGAGAAAGAAAAGCAAACATGTCTCAATCTGCTGCGTGTTGTGTTACTACAGGCAGTTGGACTTCGGCTGCTGGCGAAAATATGTCGCAATAACTGTGCACTATTTAGATGAAACCCCTAAATTATGCAGCGCGTTACTTGATTGTTTTGCGCTCAATGAAAAACACACTGCCGAAAATATCTCCCACGAAATAAGGTGGGTTTGTCAAGAGTGGGAAACTGACAATAAAATTGTCGCAATTGTGACTGACAATGCCGCTAATATGATTTCAGCTGCGAGATATTTGCGGTGGCAAAGTATTCCATGTTTCGTTCACACCCTAAATCTGGTTGTGCAAAATGCAATAGCTGAAATAAAAGAGCTACAAACAAAAGTTAAAACAGCAGTGGAATATTTTAAACGAAGTCCCCACACACTTTCAAGTTTAAAGGAAGTACAAAAACAAATGGGGCTTCCAGAGCAGACTGTGAAACAAGACGTTCAAACAAGGTGGAATTCAACCCTGGCAATGTTCGAAAGTGTACTGAAGAGCAGGGATGCTATTGTTGCAACTTTAGCAATAGTAATTACTAAGTAAGACTTTGAAATGCTCGAAGAAATGTGCAAAATTTTAAAGCCTTTTCTTACATATCACTGAGGATGTGAGTTCTGAGAAACAAGTAACTATATCTCAACAAATTCTATTTTCTCGGTGCTTGAGAAAACATTTTCGGAAAGACGATACTGCCAACAAACCTAGACAGGTATTATCTGTTATTAGAAAAATCAAGGACGAACTTGATAAACGTTTCAAAGATTTTGAAGATAGAGCTATGTTGGCCGAAGCTACCTTGCTTGATCCCAGATTTAAAAAGCAAGCGTTTCTGTCAACAAATTCGTACAAAAAAGCAAAATAGTCAGTTATACAAAAAGCTGCAGTATTAAGAACATCCAGCGATGATGAGGCAAAACAGCCTGAAGAACAGGAACAATCAGCAGACACGGAGGAAGATTTATTTTGGGAAGATTTTGACTCCAGTGTTCAACGCTCTTCGAGTCAAACTATTACACCCATGACGTCTACAATAATACAGTTCGACAATTATGTCGAAATTCAGCATTTAGGAAGAAAGGCAGACCCTTTTAGATGGTGGAGTGAAGTCAGTGAACATAAGAAATACTACCCGAGACTGTACCAGCTCATGTTAGGACTCTTGTGTGTGGTGGGAAGCTCAGTTCCTTGTGAGCGTGTTTTTTCAAGGGCTGGAAATACTCTCACAGACTTACGACGACATCTAACATCGAGGACATTAAGAAAGATAATGTTTTTGAACTATAATTTATAAACTGTGTGTGTGTGTGTGTGTGTGTAGAACTTTTTCGCGAACTGAGCCTGAACTGTATATGTTTGTGACAATACTTGCTTTGAACCGTATTCAGACAAGAAACTTTGATACAGTTATGCAAGTAACCAGTAATCTAATGCTGTAATGTGCATATTACTCTTGTTATTACCATCATGCGTGGAATACCGAGCTTAGCTCTGTTTCTTTTTGTAAAATCGTATTTTTTGGGAGAAGCTACTAATTCAAATAAAGTTGAAAGCAAACAGTTAACAAAATATAAATTTTCATTTCCGAGATACCAGCGATCAGAGGAAACCATGTCTAACCTAAAACATATCTAGGATGATTATTACTATTGGATGTACTGTAAGTCCAACGTGTTCGTATTCGGATAATGTTATGCCGCCATCTCACAAAATTTTGATACACCTCTACTGTAACATCCAATAGTAACAAAGATTTACGAAATTGCGATATAAAATACATATTGCGTAAAATCGAGTTTTTTCAGGAAACACACCAATATACATAAACTTAAAAATCGTAATCCGTATCTAAATATAAAATTTTATCCAAACTGTTAAAGCCGTTCCCAAGAAACCGAAATTCGGGTTTTTATTTAAAAAATTCTTTTGTGTAAAATCGCGTGCTGTAAGGAAAGACACCTATATACAGATAGGCATAAAAACCAAAAGCTTAACTACATTCAATACGTACTAACAAAGTTTTACGAGATGGCGTTATAAAAAAATGTGAGATATCGTTTTTACGAATGGAACTATGTAGGATATATATATTGTAAAATTGACTTTTTACGAAAGAGTGGGACTATGTAGGTGAACTCAAAAAGCAAAAACCAGTCTAAATACAAAATTTCATCCAAATAGTTAGGGCCGTTTTCGAGATACGCGAAATGTAATACATAATCCAAGTGCTATTGCTCGTGTGTAAAGAAGGTGTGTGTGTTTTGCATTGAATCTGCGACAAATAAGAGATACGTATTTATTCATCATACTTGGATTTCTTGATTTTAATCGTGTGTATTGGGAACTGCGTACTCGCTGTCTATCGTTTCTCTCATCACTAGTTCGTGTATTACTCGCGCAAACTAAGCTTACGTCGGCGCGGTGGCTGATGGTAGCGATAGTAAATGGGAAACGCCTTTACGCTCGGTCCCGTCAGCCACCGCCAAGTGTCGGCTTGGTTTTCACGAGCAATATTACGACCCACGAACTTCGTTTGTTCGTTCCGAGCTTCCTTTGTTCACACGCATCCTCCACTTGACTGCCATCTGGCGGGCGTAATCATTCGGCGTGATTCGGAAGTTGCCTTTGAAGCATAGCGTACTAAGAATCGACTCATTCACGAATCGCCACAACTCAACTCAGCATACAATCGCTCGTAACCGACGCCGTACTATCAGCGCCAGTTAAAAGAAAGGCAGAGCAACTGCACGAACGTCGTGCGCGCCACACAGCCCACGTCCTGGGAGACGGCATTCATGTGGACCATGCCATGCAAGTCAACTCACCACTGTTACCACACACGCACATACCGATGGAAACCACCAACGATCCTCCCCGCTCAGGTCAACAATGCGGTACTGACTGTCCGAAGATGTTTGAGTACGAACAGGGCTTTCAATTAGTTGCAAATATTCGTCACATAACACCAGCTTCATATTTTGCTTCTTAAAAAAACTCCGTTTCAAAACACATGCACGATGAAATTATCGCGATCTGTATTCCGTTTTCCTTAGCTAACGCTTCTCTGTTTCTTTCTCCACTTCCAATGCCTGTCTGCGATACACAAATAAAACCTATTTCTATTCATACCTTAAATATAAACGGGATTCACAAAGTTTTCTCCCTTTTGGACTTCGTACAGTACGGTCTTTTTGACGTAATTTTCCTTCAGGAAGTAACCGCAGACATCTTCAGCAATATCAGTGGATATGATGTTATTTATAATATTAACCCTAATATATAATATGGCACCGTGATTTTATACAAGAACTCCCTAGAGCCAGACAACGTCCAAACGTCGCCATACGGGAGCGCAATCGCGTGTAATATACAAGGGATGATATTTACCAATATTTACGCCCCTTCAGTTACAGATAATAGACAAACGCGCACGGCACTTTTCAGTCACGATATAGTTCCTCTCTTTGATCCCACCTGTCCCATATTTCTCGGTGGAGATTTTAATTGTGTGACAGACTCATCTTACCAGCACCCCACGACCACTAAATATCCTGAACTAGTGAAGCTGCTAGCTGCCTCCTCCAGCCACATACAAAGCAATATACGCACATATATAATAGTGGGACAAGCAGAATAGACCGCATACATATCTCTCAACAGATTACAAACAATCTAAATAGTGTAGACATCATCCCTGTCGCGGTTAGCGACCATTGCGGTCTTGTCGTTGCCATACACCTGCAGCGTACAAATGTCACACCTACTCCCAGGCTGCGGAAACTTATTGCGAGACATCTTGCGGCGACAGACTTCCGATCAAAAATGCAATCTCTGTGGCAGTATTGCCTGCAGAAAGAGAAAAACTACAGCTCAGAACTCGAGTGGTGGACTGCCCACGCAAAGCCGCAAATTAGAGTGGTTGCTCAATACTATAGCCAGGAGGTATCCTTCTGGATGCAGCGCACATTAGAATTTTACCAGCAATGCCTCAAAGATGTCTTTAACGCCCCCATCGGACCAAATGACAATCTCCGCCTCCGCTTACAACGTATCGTATCAAAGATTCTCCGCATACATAATGAAAAGGCAAAAGGAATCTTGATCTAAAGTAGCGCCTTGTGCGACTTGGAAGACGAAGAACCGTCGTCTTATCACCTCGTGCGTGAAAAAACACGGATAAGACGCGAATACATAGCATCGATAACGACGGCGTCAGGCGAGCGTCTTACGCGGAAAACTGACATTCTCCAGCATATTGCAGCCCAGTACACGGCATTATTTCGAGACGCTGCGACAGAAGATGTAGCGCTAAAGTACGTGTTATGTGACCTGCAGACTGGCATTTCGAACGCAGACCAAGAACATTTGAGAACAGAGATGACAGTACAAGACACAAAACTTATTACACAGTCGTGCTCTAAAGGAAAGTCGCCGCGACCTGATGGCCTCCTAACTTAATTCTATCAGGTCTACTGGGACATCTTTAGGGAAAAATTCACCGACATAGTTAATGAAGTAAGTCGTGGCACCAAAATTCCCACTAATTTCTGGAAGGTCGAATTGTGCTCGTCCGCAAAACGCAACACACATGCCCTGTCCAAGAATTTCGACCCATTATGCTACTCAACACGGATTACAAAATCGCTGCAAGGTACATCGCAGCGAAGATAAAACCAGTTATGAACAAAGTTATCAGCGCCTACCAAACATGCGGAGTCACACACCGCAATATTTTCCACGCTGCGTCTGTCTACCAAGACAGAGCACTGCACATGGCAGTCCATAGATTATCGACAGCTATTCTATCTGTAGACTTCGCGAACGCATTCTATAGCATAAGCCATAAGTACCTGCTACAAGTCATGACAAAAATGGAGTTTGGCCGAGAATTTATTAAAATTATTCAAAATGTACTCATGGGAGCAAAATCAGTAGTCACCACAAATGGATGGCAAACTAAACCGATCCCTATTTGCCGCTCTGTCAGGCAAGGACGTCCTCTGTCAATGTTCCTATTCTTGATCGCCGCCAAACAGTGATGCAAACAAAACGCAAAATTCAGAGTGTGGGCGCAATTCTGCTGCTGCTTCTTCACAATCCCGTGTTTGACGTAAAGACCTTACTCCATCCCGGAGTAGGAGGTCGAAGAGCCATTCACCGAATAAAACTTCAAAAAGAAAACATCGACGCGGTCGTGAAAATGGAAATTCGGATGCAAGTTCTAAATCTGATCAACAATGATACGTCACTCGTCCCTGTCGCGTCGCCCGAAACACATGCAGAACGGGCCGTGCGAGGCAACTGTTCGACATCTAAGGGAATTTCTTAACAAACAAGAGAAAGATAAAGAACTCAGCGTACAACCGCTTGTAACCTATGCTATACATCAGCGCCAATTAAAAAAAAGGCAGAAGAAACGCAGGGACGTCGTGCTCGGCACACTGCCCACGTCATGACGGACGACATTCATGTAGTCCATGCCATGATTCACCACATACGCACATACCGATGGAAACCAACAATGATCCTCCCCGCTCAGATCAAAAACGCGGTACTGTTTGGTCTGAAGACGTTTGAGTACAAACTGGGTTGAAAACTAATAGCAATATTCGTCACAAAACAACGCAAAGCATTCGCAGGTTGAAATTATCTTCATTTACACCTCCTCTTCCTTAGTTAATGTTTCTCTGTTTCTTTCCCCACTTCCAATGCCTGTCTGTTATACGCAAATAAAATCTTTATCTATTCTCACCTTAAATATAAACGGGATTTCTGCTATTCACAAAATGTTATCCCGCGTGTACTTTGTACATTACAGTCGTTTTGACGTAATATTCCTTCCGGAAGTTATCGCAAACATCCTCAATAACATAAATGGATACGATGTTATTTATAACATTAACAATAATATAAAACGCGGCACCGCGATTGCATACAAAAATTCCCTGGAGCCAGACAATGTCCAAACGTTGCCAAGCTGATGCGCAATATCGTGTAATAAAAAAGGGACGAGATTTATCAATATTTATGCACTTCAGGGACAGATAAAAGACGAGTGCGTGAAGCATTTTTCAGTCACGAAGTAGTTTCCTTGTTTGATACTACCCGTCCCATAGTTCGCGGTGGCGGCTTTAACTGTGTAACAGAGCCATCTTACCAACACCCTACGGCCATTACGTGTCCAGAATTATTGAAACTGTTACCAGCCAAAGATCTGCGTGACACGTGGCGCCTCCTCCACCCACATACAACGCAGTATACGGACATATATAATAGTGGAGCCAGCAGAATAGACCGCGTATACGTCTCTCAACAGATTACAAACAATCTAAATAGCGTAGACATTATCCCTGTCGCGTTTAGCGAACATTGCGGTTATATCGTTGCCATACACCTGCGGCGTACCAATGATACACCTACTCCCAGGTTGTGGAAGCTTAATACGAAACATCTTGCCGCGACACTCTTCCGTTCGAAAATGCAATCTGTATGGCAGCATTGCCTGCAGAAAGAGAAAAACTACAACTCAGCACTAGAGAGATGGACTTTCTACGCAAAGCCGCAAATTAGGATGATTGCTCAATGTTATAGCCAGGAGGTATCCTTCTGGACGCAACGCACAACAGAATTTTACCAACAATGCCTCAAATACGCGTTAAACGCCCCTGTCGGACCAAATGACAATCTCCGCCTCTGCTTAAACCGTATTAAAGCAAAGATTCTCAGTATACATAACGAAAAGGCAAAAGGAATCTCGGTCCGAAGTCGCGCCTTGTGCTCTGTGGACGACGGAGAGTTGTCGTCCTAAAACCTCGCGCGTGATAAAACACGGGCAAGACGCAAACACGTAGCATCGAAAACGACTGCGTCAGGAGGCGAGCGTCTTACGCGGAAAACAGACGTTCTCCAACATATTACAGCCCACTACACGGCCTTATTTCGAGACGTTGCGACAGACGACGTAGCGCTAAATTATTTTTTATGTGACCTGCAGACTGACATTTCGAACGCGGACCGAGACAGTTGATAGCAGAGATGACAGTACAAGACACAAAAGCTATTATACAATCGTGCTCTAAAGGGAAGTCGCCGGGACGTGATGGCCTGCCAACCGAATTCTATCTGGTCTACTGGGACGTCTTGGGCAAAAACTCACCGACATAGTAAATGAAGTAACTCGTGGCACCGAAATTCCCGCAAAATTTCTGGAAGGTCGAGTAGTCCTTGTTCCCAAAACGCAACATACATGTCGTGTCCAAGATTTTCGGCACATTATGTTACTCAATACTGATTACACAATCGTTGCCAGGTGCCGTGCAGCGGCAGTTATGAACATGTCTATCAGCTCCTACCAAACGTGCGGAGTCACGCACCACAGTATTTTCCACGCAGCGTCCTTATACCGAGACATAGTAGCACACACGGCAGTCCATAAGTTATCGACAGCTATTCCAACCACTGACTTTGCAAACGCTTTCGATCGCATAAGCCATAAATACTTGCTACAAGTCATGACAAAAATGGGATTTGGCCGACAATTTATCAAAATTATTCAAAATATTCTCACGAGAGCAAGATCAATAGTCACACTAAATGGTTGGCAAACTAAGCCGAACTCCATTTGCCGCCCTGTCAGGCAAGGATGTCCGCTATCAATGTCCTTACTCGTGATCGCCATAGATCCGCTTCTCAAAATAATAGGCAGGGCATCAAAAGGTATACAAATACACAATGCTTCCATTAAATGTGTGGCATACGCAGATGACGTAGGCGCTTTCGTTGACCACACAGCAGACATAGACTCGATACGCGCCTCCCTTCACCAGTATGAACATGCGTCTGGAGCAGCGATAAATACTTCTAAAACTGTTCTACTTCCATTTCGTCTGCTAGCCACCGATATTGCCCGCCCATGGTACAGCGTCGTGAGAGACCATCAAGTATTGGGTCTAGATATAACTGCGTGCCCGCAGCATATGCAAGCACGAAATTGGAGAAGAATACTCAACTCCATTAAGGGCCTCTGTAAAAGCCACGCAATCCGGCACCTTAACTTGCACCAGAAAGTCAAACTAATCAATTCCTTTATCCTCTGTAAGGCGTGGTATATGGCGCAGTTACTTAGCGTGCCGAAAGTAATAGGACGCGCTATATATCTAGCAGTTTACTGGCTACTCTGGGATCACAAAATTTTAAAGTGCGCCGGTCACAGGGAGGACTCGGGCTAGTAGACTTCAGTCACAAATGTGCAGTGTTGCTCGTGAACCGCACTGCTGAACTGCAGGCCAGCTTCCCCGATGGATCGACAGCAGCCCTGATGGAAACGTATCGGCCAGAATCTGAAAGCGCCCCAGTATCGGTGGCCAACATCCCTTACCGTATGTCTTTTGTACGAGAGTATATCCTAAATGGAAGCTGTGTCCTCCGCACGGCCACGGATCCACACAGGACAGCACGTAATCTCCATATTGAATTGATGGGACAACCTCCCCTTAATAAATTGGAAGCTCTCCTACCTACTGGAAACTGGAAACAAGTGTGGTCAAATATCAATAACAGTGTTCTGCCGTCCGATGTGTCTACGTTGTGGTACAAACTTGTCAACAACACACTGCCCACCAATCAGCGTTTAGCCGATATTCATCTTCTTGCATCCCCCAACTGTGGCAGGTGTAGCGTGCCTGACACCAGAGAACACTGCCTGCAATGTCAAGCTGTTTCCGATGTGTGGAGGACTTGCCAGTTAATGGTGCCTCTCATCAAGCCAACTACGCCGGCTCACGTCTCTGTTGATAGTGTCATTGTACCGGATGTTAAATATTTCACACGCGGAAAACACAATACTGCTGTGTGATTGTTGGGCCATACTATCTACGCCCTTATCGACCGGCAAATTCACGATGGATTCACCTTTTTGACTTACATTTGGGAAGAATATGCTAAGATCAAAAACAATGAAAAACACCATGAATATTTTGCCAAATTCTTATCAGGTGCACTGCATCATGCATATTCGAAACAACTTTAAAATGTGTGTGAACTCCTCTCAATGAGTCGTACACTGATCTCATTCTTGCGTTTTACATGTTGTTCTAGCAAAAATAAGTCTAAACATGTAGTTAGCGTCAGGTGGTGAAATATAACCAATCTCCATGTATCTGTCTATCTTGTTATATGTCTACCCATAAAGTAGTGAATATATGTTCATATTAGTGGAAAAAAAGGAAAAAAAACGAAGAACGTTAGAGAGAGAGAGAGAGAGAGAGAAAGAGAAAGAGAGTAACTGAGTAATAGGATGCGGTTCCACTCGAAGAGTACGGAAAATAAAAATAAAAAAATATACACCGGTTCTCATGCGATCACCGAAGTTAAGCAACGGTTAGTACTTGGAAGGGGGGCCGCCTGAACCACCGTGTGCTGTTGGCTATATCTCATTTTTTAATCTTTGCGTCGCTACCCTTCCAGCCCTTTTTCATACTAATTTTCAGGTGCGACAAAGATACTTCCACAAGCATTTTAAAGTAATGTACTAAACGTAAGATACAAAATTACAGTAATGAACTCAATTTGAGCAAGAATGCGCGGAGGAAGAGTGCTGGGAACTCGTTGAAAATAACCAAACACTAAGAATCGACAAAAAATTCAATGTTTCAACCTCCATAATTCGCGTAGGTGAGACTCAATATGTCTCAGGAACTACTACTGTATATGATTAATGCGTTGTCTGATCGTATACAACTTTATGAATAGGGAACTAGCCTCTGGAAAGGGGCAGTCAACTCCCCAACGAATGTAAGAGTGAGTTATTGTAAAAACGGGAACGCTGTTAATGAATAAAAGAAAAAGTCTAGCTCAGAGAAACAAAACAACTAATATAAAATTTAAAATGAAATATAATAGGGCAGTGTATGTACTTCTTATAAGAGGAGTGCGATAAAATACAACGACCATAGATCCGCTTCTCAAAATAATAGGCAGGGCATCAAAAGGTGTACAAATACACAATGCTTCCATTAAATGTGTAACATACGCAGATGTCGTAGACGCCTTCATTGACCACACATTGACATAGACTCGATACGCGCCTCCCTTCGCCAGTAAGAACATGCGTCTGAAGCAGCGATAAATACTTCTAAAACTGTTCTGCTTCCACTGGGTCTGCTAGCCACCGATTTTTGTCCATCCATGGTACACAGTCGTGAGAGTCCATCAAGTATTGGGTCTAGATATAACTGCGTGCCCGCAGCATATGCAAGCACGAAATTGGAGAAGAATTCTCAACTCTATTAAGTTCCTCTCCAAAAGCCACGCAATCCGGCACCTGAACTTGCACCAGAAAGTCAAACTAATCAATTCCTTTATTTTCTCTAAGGCGTGGTATATGGCGAAGTTGCTTAGTGTGCCAAAACAAATAGGACGCGCTATATCTCAAGCAGTGTACTGGTTACTCTGGCGTCGCGAAATTTTTAAAGTGCGAGCAACAGTTTGTGTCTTGGACCCGTCACAGGGAGGACTCGGGCTAGTAGACTTCAGCCGCAAATGTGCAGCGTTGCTCGTGAACCGCACTGCTGAACTGCAGGCCAGCTTCCCCGATGGATCGACAGCAGCCCTGATGGAAACGTATCGGCCAGAATCTGAAAGCGCCCCAGTATCGGTGGCCAACATCCCTTACCGTATGTCTTTTGTACGAGAGTATATCCTAAATAGAAGCTATGTCTTCCGCACGGTCACTGATCCACACAGGACAGCATGTAAACTCCATATGGAATTGATGGGACAACCTCCCCTTAGTAAATTGGAAGTCCTCCTACCTACTGTAAACTGGAAACAAGTGTGGTCAAATGTCAATAGCAGTATTCTGCCGTCCGATGTGTCTGCATTGTGGTACAAACTTGTCAACAACACACTGCCCACCAATCACCGTTTAACCAACATTCAGCTTCTCACCTCCCCCAACTGTGGCAGGTGTGGCGTGTTTGCACCAGAGAACACCGCCTGCAATATCAAGCTGTTTCCGATGTGTGGAGGACTTGCCAGTTAATGGTGGCTCTCATCACGCCAACTACGCCGGCCCAAGTTTCTGATGATAGTGTCATTGTACCGGATTTTAAATATTTCCCACGTGCAAAACACAATACTGCTGTGTGGTTGTTGGGCCATGCTGTCTACGCCCTCATCGACCGGCAAATTCACGAAGGACTCATCATTTTGAATCATGTTTGGGAACAATATTCTAAGATCAAAAATAGTAATAAAAACCATGAATATTTCGCCAATTTCTTATCATCTGCATTGCATCATACATATGCGAAAAAACTGTAAGATGTGTCCGGGCCCCCCTTATTTGCATCATTTGTCTATTTAGTCTCGCAATGGAGTTTTGATGATTCGTACACTGATCACTTTCTTGCGTCTTATTTGCAGTTCCATCAAAAATAAGTTTAGATATATAGTTGGTGTCAAGTGGTGAAATATAACCAGTCTCCAATAATTTGGCTATCTTTGTTATGTGCCGACCTGTAAACTAGTACATATAAGACCTAATTAGAAAAAAAAAGAAAATGAAGAAAGGTACAGAAAGAGAGTAACTGAGTAATAGGATGCGGTTCCAGTTTAATGGCTAATTAAAAAAAAGAAAAAAAAGAAAAAAGAAAAATAAATAAATAACAAATAAAAAAGAAAGAAAAAAGAAAAAACAAAAAAAAATACGGCAGAGGTGAAGATTTTAATTGAATGTTTGAATCTCCATAACTCTCCTAGATACAGGTGAGACTCAATATGTCTCAGGAACAACTACTTTATATGATTAATGCGTTTTGTGAAAATGTACAACTTTCTGAATAGGGAACTAGCCTTTGGAAAGTGATCACTCAATTCCCCAACGACAGTACGAGTGAGTTATATGAAAAAACGGGAACGCTGTTAATGATAAAAAAAAGTCGAACCCAGAGAAACAAAGCAACTAATTTAAAACTTAAAATGAAATATTACTTCTACTTTTCTATACAGTGGGGCAGTGTCTGTACTTGTTATAAGAGGAATGTGATAAAATACAACAGTCCTCGAGAATGAAAATGTATCACAAGTATGGTGCCAAACGGCTTTTGACAGTTCTTGATGAACAAAATAATGTATGGTACAAGGGAGGCGATGTTGCCGAAATACTGCATTTTAAACGACCTACACAAGCAGTTAAAAAGAATGTTAACAAAAAAGATCAACAGTCATTAAAACCCCTCAATATTTCTAAGAATATGAACTTAAACGGAATTCATAAATCGCCAAAATTCAAGAATAAAAAAGCAATGACATCTTTATTGTTGAAACATAGAACAGTATCTTCAGAAAAAGTTGTAGAACGGATTAGAAATGATTTCCAGTTAAATATAGATTTACCGAAAAGAACTAAAGGACAAAGATGCATTGGAGAAAGAATTGAACGTTTTCCAAACGAAAATATTGAACTGCAGTTTTATGTAAATCCATACAGGATCGACATGTATTTTAAGAAACATAGAATTGCTGTAGAATGTGATGAAAATGGTCACAAATATCGGAACAAAGAAAAAGAAATTCAAAGACAAAAATTCATAGAAACCAAGTTAAAATGTGTGTTTATTCGCTTTAATCAGGACGACGAAAACTTCGACATTAAAGATGTTATATGTAATATAGTAACAGCTATACACCAAAAATATCTTGACTGAAATGGGAAAGGGGGAAAGCAACAGTCGTACACAATTTCCACTCCACCTCAAATTATATACTGTCTTTTGTAGTATAGATACATAATCGCTAGGTTGACGTGAGTTACAGTGTCATTATTTTTAATACATCACCTACACCTGAGGTACAGGTAGGGTAAAGCCCATTTTCGTCATTGTTAAGAAGCTACTCTAATATCGGAAACCGTGGGCATTACTGATGCCATTTTGGAAGGTACATTGCTGTGGTCTGAAGAGAGAATGGAATGATTGTTCTGGAAGGGAGACATGTGCAGCGCCAGCTATTTCGGTTGTGGTGTAACAGCTATGGCGTTAGTCTCCCGAGCAGAAGACGACGGTTCGAAACTCGGCAGAGCTGAAGACTTTAGTAGATTGTTCCAACCTCCATAACTCTCGTAAATACAGGTGAGGCACATTATGACTCAGGAACAACTACTGTGTATGATTAATGCGTTGTGTGAAAGTGTACAACTTTATGAATAAGGAACTAGCGTCTCGGAAGTGATCAGTCAACTCCCCAACGAACATAAGAGTGAGTTATTTGAAAAAACGGGAATGATGTTGATGAATAACAGCAAAAGTCAAGCCCAGAGAAACAAAACAACTAATATAAATTTTAAAATGAAATATTACTTCTACTTTTCTATATAGTGGGATGGTGTCTGTACTTGTTATAATAGGAGTGTGATAAAATACAACAGTCCTCGAGCATGCAAATGTATCACAACTATGGTGGCAAACGGCTTTTGACAGTTCTTGATGAACAAAATAATGTATGGTACAAGGGAAGCGATGTTGCAGAAATACTGCATTTTAAACGACCTACACAAGCAATTAGAAAGAATGTTAACAAATAAGATCAACATTCATTAAAAACCCTCAATATTGCTAAGAATATGAACTTAAAGGAATCCATAAATTGACAAAATTCATCAATAAATGGGGACTGACATCTTTATTGGTGAAACATAGAACAGTATCGTTAGAAAAAGTTGTAGATCAGATTAGAAATGTGTGTTTATTCGCTTTAATCCGGACGACGAAAACTTCGACATTAAAGATGTTATATGTAATATAGAAACGGCTGTACACCAAAAATATCTTGACTGAAAGGGGAAAAGGGGAAAGCAACAGTTGTACACAATTTACCCACCACCTCAAATTATATACTGTCTTTTGTAGTATAGATACATAATCGCTAGGTTTACTTGAGTTACAGAGTCATTATTTTTAATACATCACCTACACCTGAGGTACAGGTAGGGTAAGGCCCATTTTCCTCATTGCTAAAAAGCTACTCTAATATCGGAAAGCGTGGGCATGACTGAGGCCATTTTGGATGGTGCATTGCTGTGGGCTGAACAGAGAAGGGAATGATTGCTCTGGAAGGGAGACAGATTAGTACCCTGTTTTTTGTACACCACCTACTATTTCTGTTGTGGTGTAACAGCTTTCACTTTAGTCTCCTAAGCAGAAGACCAGGGTTCGAAACTCGGCGGAGGTGAAGATTTTAATAGACTGTTCCAACCTCCATAACTCTCGTAAATACAGGTAAGACACAATATGACTCAGGAACAACTACTGTGTATGATTAATGCGTTGTGTGAAAATGTACAAGTTTCTGAATAGGGAACTAGCCTCTGGAAAGTGATAGTCAATTCCCCAACGAACATAAGAGTGAGTTATTTGAAAGAAGGGAATTGGTGTTGATGAATAAAAGAAAACGTCAAGCCCAGAGAAACAAAACCAATAATATAAAATTTAAAATGAAATATTACTTCTACTTTTCTATATAGTGGGACAGTGTCTGTACTTGTTATAAGAGGAGTGTGATAAAATACAACAGTCCCCGAGAATGAAAACGTATCACAAGTATGGTGGCAAACGGTTTTTGACAGTTCTTGGGCAACAATATAATGTATGGTACAAGGGAAGCGATGTTGCAGAAATACTGCATTTTAAACGACCTACACAAGAAATTAGAAAGAATGTTAACAAAGAAGATCAACAGTCATTAAAAACCCTCAATATTCCTAAAAATATGAACTTAAAAGAAATCCATAAATCGACAAAATTCATCAATAAAAAGGGGTCGGCATTTTTATTGGTGAAATATAGAACAGTATTGTCAGAAAAAGTTGTAGATACGATTAGAAATTATTTCCAGTTAGATATAGATTTACTGAAAAGAACTACAGAACAAAGATGCATTGGCGAAATAATTGAACGTTTTCCAAACGAAAATATTTAACTGCAGTTTTATGTAAAACCATACAGGATCGACATGTATTTTAAGAAACATAGATTTGCTGTAGAATGTGATGAAAATGGTCACAAATATCGGAATAAAGAAAAAGAAATTCAAAGACAAAAATTCATAGAAACCAAGTTAAAATGTGTGTTTATTCGCTTTAATCTGGACGACGAAATCTTCGACATTAAAGATGTTATATGTAATATAGGAACAGCTACACACCAAAAATATCTTGACTGAAAGGGGAAAGGGGGAAAGCAACAGTTGTACACAATTTAAACTCCACCTCAAAATATACTGGCTTATGGAGTATACATAGATAATCGCTAGGTTTACGTCAGTTACAGAGTCATTATCTTTAATACATCACCTGAGGCACAGGTAGGGTAAAGCCCATTATCCTCATTGCTAAGAAGCTACTCTAATATCGGAAAGCGTGGGCATTACTGATGCCATTTTGGAAGGTATGTAGATGTGGGCTAAAGAGAAAATGGAATGATTGCTCTGGAAGGGAGACGGATTAGTACCGTGTAGATCAGCACGTGCCTGATATTTCGGTTTTGGTTTAACAGCTATCGCGTTAGTCTCCCAAGCAGAAGACAAGGGTTAGAAACTCGGCACAGGTGAATAATTTAATAGATTCTTCCAACCTCCATAACTCTCGTAAATACAGGTGAGACACAATAGGACTCAGGAACAACTACTGTGTACGATTAATGTGTTGTGCGAAAAATTACAAGTTTCTGAATAGGGAACTAGCCTCTCGGAAGTGGTCAGTCAATTCCCCAACGAACATAAGAGCGAGTTATTTGAAAAAATGGGAATGGAGTTGATGAATAAAAGAAAAAGTAAAGTCCCGAGAGAAAAAACCACTAATATAAAATTTAAAAAGAAATATTACTTCTACTTTTCTATATAGTGGGACAGTGTCTGTACTTGTTATAAGAGGAGTGTGATAAAATACAACAGTCCTCGAGAATGAAAATGTATCACAAGTATGGTGGCAAACGGCTTTTAACAGTTCTTGGTGAACAAAATAACGTATGGTACAAGGGGAGCGATGCTGCAGAAATACTGCATTTTAAACGACCTACACAAGCAGTTAGAAAGAATGTTAACAAAGGAGATCAACAGTCATTAAGAACCCTCAATATTCCTAAGAATATGAACTTAAAAGAAATCCATAAATCGACAAAATTCATCAATAAAAGGGGACTGACATCTTTATTTTTGAAACATAGAACAGTATCGTCAGAAAAAGTTGTAGATCAGATTAGAAATTATTTCCAGTTAGATATAGATTTACTGAAAAGAACTACAGAACAAAGATGCATTGGCGAAATAATTGAACGTTTTCCAAACGAAAATATTTAACTGCAGTTTTATGTAAAACCATACAGGATCGACATGTATTTTAAGAAACATAGAATTGCTGTAGAATGTGATCAAAATGGTCACAAATATCGGAATAAAGAAAAAGAAATTCAAAGACAAAAATTCATAGAAACCAAGTTAAAATGTGTGTTTATTCGCTTTAATCTGGACGACGAAAACTTCGACATTAAAGATGTTATATGTAATTTAGGAACAGCTACACACCAAAAATATCTTGACTGAAAGGGGAAAGGGGGAAAGCAAAAGTTGTACACAATTTAAACTCCACCTCAAAATATACTGGCTTATGGAGTATACATAGATAATCGCTAGGTTTACGTCAGTTACAGAGACATTATCTTTAATACATCACCTGAGGCACAGGTAGGGTAAAGCCCATTATCCTCATTGCTAAGAAGCTACTCTAATATCGGAAAGCGTGGGCATTACTGATGCCATTTTGGAAGGTATGTAGATGTGGGCTGAAGAGAAAATGGAATGATTGCTCTGGAAGGGAGACGGATTAGTACCGTGTAGATCAGCACGTGCCTGATATTTCGGTTTTGGTTTAACAGCTATCGCGTTAGTCTCCCAAGCAGAAGACCAGGGTCCGAAACTCGGCACAGGTGAACATTTTAATTGATTGTTCGAACCTCCATAACTCTCGTAAGTACAGGTGAGACACAATATGACTCAGGAACAACTACTGTGTACGATTAATGCGTCGTGTTAAAATGTACAAGTTTCTGAATGGGGAACTAGCATCTGGAAAGTGATCAGTCAATTCCCCAAGAAACATAAGTGTGAGTTATTTGAAAGAACGGGAATGGAGTTGATGAATAAAAGAAAAAGTCAGGCCCAGACAAACAACACCCTAATTTAAAATTTAAAATGAAATATTACTTCTACTTTTCTAAATAGTGGGACAGTGTCTGTACTTGTTATAAGAGGAGTGTGATAAAATACAACAGTCCTCGAGAATGAAAATGTATCACAAGTATGGTGGCAAACGGCTTTTGACAGTTCTTGATGAACAAAATAATGTATGGTACAAGGGAAGCGATGTTGCAGAAATACTGCATTTTAAACGACCTACACAAGCAATTAGAAAGAATGTTAACAAAGAACATCAACAGTCATTAAAAACCCTCAAAGAATATGAACTTAAAAGAATTCCATAAATCGACAAAATTCATCAATAAAAGGGGACTGACATCTTTATTGGTGAAACATAGAACAGTATCGTCAGAAAAAGTTGTAGATCAGATTAGAAATGATTTCCAGTTAAATATAGATTTACCGAAAAGAACTAAAGAACAAAGATGCATTGGAGAAATAATTGAACGTTTTCCAAACGAAAATATTGAACTGCAGTTTTATGTAAAACCATACAGGATCGACATGTATTTTAAGAAACATAGAATTGCTGTAGAATGTGATGAAAATGGTCACAAATATCGGAATAAAGAAAAAGAAATTCAAAGACAAAAATTCATAGAAACCAAGTTAAAATGTGTGTTTATTCGCTTTAATCCGGACGACGAAAACTTCGACATTAAAGATGTTATATGTAATATAGAAACAGCTATACACCAAAAATATCTTGACTGAAAGGGGAAAGGGGGAAAGCAACAGTCGTACACAATTTACACTCCACCTCAAATTATATACTGGCTTATGGAGTATAGATACATAATCGCTATGTTTACGTGAATTACAGAGTCATTATTTTTAATACATCACCTACGCCTCAGGTACAGGTATGGTAAAGCCCATTTTTCTCATTGCCATGAAGCTACTCTAATGTCGGAAAGCGTGGGCATTACTGATGCCATTTTGGAAGGTAGATTGCTGTGGGCTGAAGGGAAAATTTAATGATTGCTCTGGAAGAGAGACGGATTAGTACCGTGATTATCGGCGCCCGTCAGCTATTTCGGTTGTGGTGTAACAGCTATCGCGTTAGTCTCCCAAGCAGAAGACCAGGGATCGAAACTCGGCAGAGGTGAAGATCTTAATAGATATTTCCAACCTCCATGACTCTCGTAAATACAGGTGAGAAACAATATGACTCAGGAACAACTAGTATGTATGATTAATGCGTTGTGTGACAGTGTACAACTTTATGAATAGGGAACTAGCGTCTGGAAAGTGATCAGTCAGCTCCGCAACGAACATAAGAGGGAGTTATTTGAAAAAACTGGAATGGTGGTGATGAATAAAAGAAAAAGTCAAGCCCAGAGAAACAAAACCACTAATATAAAATTTAAAATGAAGTATTAAATGAAATATTACTTCTACTTTTCTATATAGTTGGACAGTGTCTGTACTTGTTATAAGAGGAGTGTGATAAAATACAACAGTCCTCGAGAATGAAAATGTATCACAAGTATGGTGGCAAACGGCTTTTGACAGTTCTTGATGAACAAAATAATGTATGGTACAAGGGAAGCGATGTTGCAGAAATACTGCATTTTAAACGACCTACACAAGCAATTAGAAAGAATGTTAACAAAGAAGATCAACAATCATTAAAAACCCTCAATATTCCTAAGAATATGAACTTAAAAGAATTCCATAAATCGACAAAATTCATCAATAAAAGGGGACTGACATCTTTATTGGTGAAACATAGAACAGTATCGTCAGAAAAAGTTGTAGATCAGATTAGAAATGATTTCCAGTTAAATATAGATTTACCGAAAAGAACTAAAGAACAAAGATGCATTGGAGAAATAATTGAACGTTTTCCAAACGAAAATATTGAACTGCAGTTTTATGTAAAACCATACAGGATCGACATGTATTTTAAGAAACATAAAATTGCTGTAGAATGTGATGAAAATGGTCACAAATTTCGGAATAAAGAGAAAGAAATTCAAAGACAAAAATTCATAGAAACCCAGTTAAAATGTGTGTTTATTCGCTTTAATCCGGACGACGAAAACTTCGACATTAAAGATGTTATATGTAATATAGAAACAGCTATACACGAAAAATATCTTGACTGAAAGGGGGAAGGGCGAAAGCAACAGTGGTACACAATTTACACTCCACCTCAAATTACACTCCTGGAAATGGAAAAAAGAACACATTGACACCGGTGTGTCAGACCCACCATACTTGCTCTGGACACTGCGAGAGGGCTTTACAAGCAATGATCACACGCACGGCACAGTGGACACACCAGGAACCGCGGTGTTGGCCTTCGAATGGCGCTAGCTGCGCAGCATTTGTGCATCACCGCCGTCAGTATCAGCCAGTTTGCCGTGGCATACGGAGCTCCATCGCAGTCTTTAACACTGGTAACATGACGCGACAGCGTGGACGTGAACCGTATATGCAGTTGACGGACTTTGAGCGAGGGCGTATAGTGGGCATGCGGGAGGCCGGGCGGACGTACCGCCGAATTGCTCAACACGTGGGGCGTGAGTTCTCCACAGTACATCGATGTTGTCGCCAGTGGTCGGCGGAAGGTGCACGTGCCCGTCGCCCTGGGACCGGACCGCAGCAACGCATGGATGCACGCCAAGACTGTAGGATCCTACGCAGTGCCGTAGGGGACCGCACCGCCACTTCCCAGCAAGTTAGGGACACTGTTGCTCCTGGGGTATCGGCGAGGACCATTCGCAACCGTCTCCATGAAGCTGGGCTACGGTCCCGCACACCGTTAGGCCGTCTTCCGCTCATGCCCCAACATCGTGCAGCCCGCCTCCAGTGGTGTCGCGACAGGCGTGAATGGAGGGACGAATGGAGACGTGTCGTCTTCAGCGATGAGAGTCGCTTCTGCCTTGGTGCTAATGATGGTCGTATGCGTGTTTGGGGCCGTGCAGGTGAGCGCCACGATCAGCACTGCATACGACCGAGGCACACAGGGCCAACACCCAGCATCATGGTGTGGGTAGCGATCTCCTACACTGGCCGTACACCTCTGGTGATCGTCGAGGGGACACTGAATAGTGCACGATACATCCAAACCGTCATCAAACCCATCGTACTACCATTCCTAGACCGGCAAGGGAACTTGCTGTTCCAACAGGACAATGCACGTCCACATGTATCCCGTTCCACCCAACGTGCTCAATAAGGTGTAAGTCATCTACCCTAGCCAGCAAGATCTCCGGATCTGTCCCCCATTGAGCATGTTTGGGACTGGATGAAGCGTCGTCTCACGCGGTCTGCACGTCCAGCACGAACGCTGGTCCAACTGAGGCGCCAGGTGGAAATGGCATGGCAAGCCGTTCCACAGGACTACATCCGGCATCTCTACGATCGTCTCCATGGGAGAATAGCAGCCTGCATTGCTGCGAAAGGTGGATATACACAGTACTAGGGCCGACATTGTGCATGCTCTGTTGCCTGTGTCGATGTGCCTGTGGTTCTGTCAGTCTGATCATGTGATGTATCTGACCCCAGGAATGTGTCAATAAAGTTTCCCCTTCCTGGGACAATGAATTCACGGTGTTCTTATTTCAATTTCCAGGTGTGTATATACTGGCTTTTGGAGTATAGATACATAACCGCTAGGTGTACGTGAGTTACAGAGTCATTATTTTTAATACATCACCTACACCTGAGGTACAGGTAAGGTAAAGCCCATTTTTCTCATTGCTAAGAAGCTACTCTAATGTCGGAAAGCATGGGCACTACTGATGCCATTTTGGAAGGTACATTGCTGTGGGCTGAAGAGAAAATGGAATGATTGCTCTGGAAGAGAGACGGATTAGTACCGTGTATATCAGCGCCTGCCAGCTATTTCGGTTGTGGTGTAACAGCTATCGCGTTAGTCTCCCAAACAGAAAACCAGGGATCGAAACTCGGCAGAGGTGAAGATTTCAATAGATTGTTCCAACCTCCATAACTCTCGTAAATACACGTGAGACATGATATAACTCAGGAACACCTACTGTGTATGATTAATGCGTTTTGTGACAGTGTACAACTTTATGAATAGGGAACTAGCGTCTGGAAAGTGATCAGTCAACTCCCCAACGAACATAAGAGTGAGTTATTTGAAAAAACTGGAATGGTGGTGATGAATAAAAGAAAAAGTCAAGCCCAGAGAAACAAAACCACTAATATAAAATTTAAAATGAAATATTAAATGAAATATTACTTCTACTTTTCTATATAGTTGGACAGTGTCTGTACTTGTTATAAGAGGAGTGTGATAAAATACAACAGTCCTCGAGAATGAAAATGTATCACAAGTATGGTGGCAAATGGCTTATGACAGTTCTTGATGAACAAAATAATGTATGGTACAAGGGAAGCGATGTTGCAGAAATACTGCATTTTAAACGACCTACATAAGCAATTAGAAAGAATGTTAACAAAGAAGATCAACCGTCATTAAAAACCCTCAATATTCCTAAGAATATGAACTTAAAAGAATTCCATAAATCGACAAAATTCATCAATAAAAGGGGACTGACATCTTTATTGGTGAAACATAGAACAGTATCGTCAGAAAAAGTTGTAGATCAGATTAGAAATGATTTCCAGTTAAATATAGATTTACCGAAAAGAACTAAAGAACAAAGATGCATTGGAGAAATAATTGAACGTTTTCCAAACGAAAATATTGAACTGCAGTTTTATGTAAAACCATACAGGATCGACATGTATTTTAAGAAACATGGAATATCTGTAGAATGTGATGAAAATGGTCACAAATATCGGAATAAAGAAAAAGAAATTCAAAGCCAAAAATTCATTGAAACAAGTTAAAATGTGTGTTTATTCGCTTTAATCCGGACGACGTAAACTTCGACATTAAAGATGTTATATGTAATATAGAAACAGCTATACACCAAAAATATCTTGACTGAAAGGGGAAAGGGGGAAAGCAACAGTCGTACACAATTTACACTCCACCTCAAATTATATACTGGCTTATGGAGTATAGATACATAATCGCTATGTTTACGTGAGATACAGGGTCATTATATTTAATACATCACCTACACCTGAAGTACAGGTATGGTAAAGCCCATTTATCTCATTGCTAAGAAGCTACTCTAATATCGGAAAGCGTGGGCATTACTGATGCCATTTTGGAAGGTACATTGCTGTGGGCTGAAGAGAAAACGGAATGATTGCTCTGGAAGAGAGACGGATTAGTACCGTGTATATCGGCGCCTGCCAGCTATTTCGGTTGTGGTGTAACAGCTACCGCGTTAGTCTCCCAAGCAGAAGACCAGGGATCGAAACACGGCAGAGGTGAAGATTTTAATAGATTGTTCCAACCTCCATAACTCTCGTAAATACACGTGAGACACAATATGACTCAGGAACAACTACTGTGTATGATTAATGCGTTGTGTGACAGAGTACAACTTTATGAATAGGGAACTCGCGTCTGGAAAGTGATCAGTCAACTCCCCAACGAACATAAGAGTGAGTTATTTGAAAAAACTGGAATGGTGGTGATGAATAAAAGAAAAAGTCAAGCCCAGAGAAACAAAACCACTAATATAAAATTTAAAATGAAATATTAAATGAAATATTACTTCTACTTTTCTATATAGTTGGTCAGTGTCTGTACTTGTTATAAAAGGAGTGTGATAAAATACAACAGTCCTCGAGAATGAAAATGTATCACAAGTATGGTGGCAAACGGCTTTTGACAGTTCTTGATGAACAAAATAATGTATGGTACAAGGGAAACGATGTTGCAGAAATAGTGCATTTTAAACGACCTACACAAGCAATTAGAAAGAATGTTAACAAAGAAGATCAACAGTCATTAAAAACCCTCAATATTCCTAAGAATATGAACTTAAAAGAAATCCATAAATCGATAAAATTCATCAATAAAAGGGGACTGACATCTTTATTGGTGAAACATAGAACAGTATCGTCAGAAAAAGTTGTAGATCAGATTAGAAATGATTTCCAGTTAAATATAGATTTACCGAAAAGAACTAAAGAACAAAGATGCATTGGAGAAATAACTGAACGTTTTCCAAACGAAAATATTGAACTGCAGTTTTATGTAAAACCATACAGGATCGACATGTATTTTAAGAAACATAGAATTGCTGTAGAATGTGATGAAAATGGTCACAAATATCGGAATAAAGAAAAAGAAATTCAAAGACAAAAATTCATAGAAACCAAGTTAAAATGTGTGTTTATTCGCTTTAATCCGGACGACGAAAACTTCGACATTAAAGATGTTATATGTAATATAGAAACAGCTCTAAACCAAAAATATCTTGACTGAAAGGGGAAAGGGGGAAAGCAACAGTCGTACACAATTTACACTCCACCTCAAATCATATACTGGCTTATGGAGTATAGATACTTAATCGCTATGTTTACGTCAGTTACAGAGTCATTATTTTTAATACATCACCTACACCTGAGGTACAGGTAAGGTAAAGCCCATTTTTCTCATTGCTAAGAAGCTACTCTAATATCGGAAAGCGTGGGCATTACTGATGCCATTTTGGAAGGTACATTGCTGTGGGCTGAAGAGAAAATGGAATGATTGCTCTGGAAGGGAGACGGATTAGTACCGTGATTATCGGCGCCTGCCAGCTATTTCGGTTGTGGTGTAACAGCTATCGCGTTAGTCTCCCAAGCAGAAGACCAGGGATCGAAACTCGGCAGAGGTGAAGATTTTAATAGATTGTTCCAACCTCCATAACTCTCGTAAATACACGTGAGACACAATATGACTCAGGAACAACTACTGTGTATGATTAATGCGTTGTGTGACAGTGTACAACTTTATGAATAGGGAAGTAGCGTCTGGAAAGTGATCAGTCAACTCCCCAACGAACATAAGAGTGAGTTATTTGAAAAAACTGGAATGGTGGTGATGAATAAAAGAAAGAGTCAAGCCCAGAGAAACAAAACCACTAATATAAAATTTAAAATGAAATATTAAATGAAATATTACTTCTACTATTCTATATAGTTGGACAGTGTCTGTACTTGTTATAAGAGGAGTGTGATAAAATACAACAGTCCTCGAGAATGAAAATGTATCACAAGTATGGTGGCAAACGGCTTTTGACAGTTCTTGATGAACAAAATAATGTATGGTACAAGGGAAGCGATGTTGCAGAAATACTGCATTTTAAACGACCTACATAAGCAATTAGAAAGAATGTTAACAAAGAAGATCAACAGTCATTAAAAACCCTCAATATTCCTAAGAATATGAACTTAAAAGAATTCCATAAATCGACAAAATTCATCAATAAAAGGGGACTGACATCTTTATTGGTCAAACATAGAACAGTATCGTCAGAAAAAGTTGTAGATCAGATTAGAAATGATTTCCAGTTAAATATAGATTTACCGAAAAGAACTAAAGAACAAAGATGCATTGGAGAAATAATTGAACGTTTTCCAAACGAAAATATTGAACTGCAGTTTTATGTAAAACCATACAGGATCGACATGTATTTTAAGAAACATGGAATATCTGTAGAATGTGATGAAAATGGTCACAAATATCGGAATAAAGAAAAAGAAATTCAAAGCCAAAAATTCATTGAAACAAGTTAAAATGTGTGTTTATTCGCTTTAATCCGGACGACGTAAACTTCGACATTAAAGATGTTATATGTAATATAGAAACAGCTATACACCAAAAATATCTTGACTGAAAGGGGAAAGGGGGAAAGCAACAGTCGTACACAATTTACACTCCACCTCAAATTATATACTGGCTTATGGAGTATAGATACATAATCGCTATGTTTACGTGAGATACAGAGTCATTATATTTAATACATCACCTACACCTGAAGTACAGGTATGGTAAAGCCCATTTTTCTCATTGCTAAGGAGCTACTCTAATATCGGAAAGCGTGGGCATTACTGATGCCATTTTGGAAGGTACATTGCTGTGGGCTGAAGAGAAAACGGAATGATTGCTCTGGAAGAGAGACGGATTAGTACCGTGTATATCGGCGCCTGCCAGCTATTTCGGTTGTGGTGTAACAGCTATCGCGTTAGTCTCCCAAGCAGAAGACCAGCGATCGAAACTCGGCAGAGGTGAAGATTTTAATAGATTGTTCCAACCTCCATAACTCTCGTAAATACACGTGAGACACAATATGACTCAGGAACAACTACTGTGTATGATTAATGCGTTGTGTGACAGTGTACAACTTTATGAATAGGGAAGTAGCGTCTGGAAAGTGATCAGTCAACTCCCCAACGAACATAAGAGTGAGTTATTTGAAAAAACTGGAATGGTGGTGATGAATAAAAGAAAGAGTCAAGCCCAGAGAAACAAAACCACTAATATAAAATTTAAAATGAAATATTAAATGAAATATTACTTCTACTTTTCTATATAGTTGGACAGTGTCTGTACTTGTTATAAGAGGAGTGTGATAAAATACAACAGTCCTCGAGAATGAAAATGTATCACAAGTATGGTGGCAAACGGCTTTTGACAGTTCTTGATGAACAAAATAATGTATGGTACAAGGGAAGCGATGTTGCAGAAATACTGCATTTTAAACGACCTACACAAGCAATTAGAAAGAATGTTAACAAAGAAGATCAACAGTCATTAAAAACCCTCAATATTCCTAAGAATATGAACTTAAAAGAATTCCATAAATCGACAAAATTCATCAATAAAAGGGGACTGACATCTTTATTGGTGAAACATAGAACAGTATCGTCAGAAAAAGTTGTAGATCAGATTAGAAATGATTTCCAGTTAAATATAGAT